>NC_065443.1:23552539-23855569 GCF_917563875.1 Diabrotica virgifera virgifera
TTTTTCACATTATCGCCCAAATGGTCTAGTGGTTACGACACTAAACTTGTGATAGGGCAATCTGAGTTCATATCCCATTCATTTCAATTTTTTTTTAATATAATAATTTGTGTGCATCAAATGTGCACTATTTTTTTTTCTTTTCGGAATAGATTTAAAAAAATATTGGGATGCCTGGCAAATGAACTCGGATTGCCTGATCTTTAGGGTCGTAACCACTACAACTAGACCACTTCGGCGATAATTAATGTTAAATGGATTATACCATACGAAGTTTGATAACTTCTAAACGGCTTAACCGATTTTGATCACTAAACATGAGTTTGAAAGGTATTGACAAATAGTTTTTAAATATAATTTAGTGAGCTTTTTATAGATAGATATGAAAAAACACCGTTTTTTCCCATAGGAAATGGATTTGATGTTACTTATGATGCCTATAACTTAAAAATATAAAAAGGAAAGAATCCCCTCTCATTGACTGTATACCATGATGAAAATTACTAAAGAAGCAAAAAATCTTCCTTTGTAGATGTTATATAATTTATTTAAATTTTTTTCTAAAAAGATCCAAGTTGGACTTAAAGTAGGTACATCACTGGTACGATACAAACAGACGTTTTCGGACTAATCAGTCCATCGTCAGATTAAAGTTCCAGATCCAAAGTAGTTGAAACTAGCTACTGTGGTAGGTCGAATGACCTGACCAGTATAAAAAATTATATTATAAATTATATTATATATTTTTTATTTTTTATACTGGTAAGGTCATTCGACCTACCACAGTAGCTAGTTTCAACTACTTTGAATCTGGAACTTTAACCTGATGATGGACTGATTAGTCCGAAAACGTTTGTTTGTATCGTACCAGCGACCAGTGATGTACCCACTTTAAGTCCAACTTGGATCTTTTTTAGAAAAAAATTTAAATAAATTATATACCATCTACAAAGGAAGATTTTTTACTTCTTTAGTAATTTTTACTTTTTACTTCTTTAGTTATAACTTAAAAATTCGAATTTTCCCATATATGAGGTAAACCAACGGTGTATACCTATTACTTAGACGTATCTAAAGTCCTCCTAGAAATGCTCAGTTATTGGCGCAATTCGTACGTTGAAATTTTGCCTAATTGTCGAAAAACCAAAATTTTAAAGTTCAATTTTTCAGTTTTTTAGCTATACCGAGCCGTGTGTATGTCCGATCCTGACCACTTAGGCACCATTTGAAAGCTTAACACAAACACTGTTGATTTGGTGTATTCGTTGTTTTTTTATTGTCTCTCTTTGAACCTAAGCTACATATCCCAAAAAATATGCCGTGTTGAACCTACTTCCCATAGCTGGCTTTTAAATAGAAATTGAGTCAAGTTTCTGAGCTCGATACCTTTTGAGTGATATAACCCATAGATATAATAAACTGTAGATTTGGCTAGCTATGGGCCGCTCTCTGTGCATCGAGGTGTAACTCCGATATCAAGGACGCCATTGGTCAATATTCATTTTGAGTGGTCTATAATCTTTGTCCGTCATATGAGCGGTATCGCTTAGTAAAAAGAGATAGATAGACCACCGATCGACTGCCGCGCGTTACGCTTTTTTGCTCAGTATGCCTTGTCTACGGTTAAAATGTCTCTGGTATAACCTATTTTCAAACCTAGACATGCGTTGGAAAGGTAATGATCCATAATATTAGAATCCGCAGAGATCAAACTAAAATTTTCAAAATTTTTGGGAGTTTTGGGGACGAAAACGAAGTGAGAAACGGCCCCATAATACATATTATGTAGAAGAAAAACTTGTTGTTCCTCCAAGACAATGCACAGACTCACTATGCACATGAGTTGGCTTCGAATTACTTTCTCGTGAGGCTTATTTTCCTGATTTGGCCCTCTCCGATTATTATGTTGTTGTAAATCTAAAGGGATGGTTCCTGTATAAAAGATTTAGCTCGAATGAAGAGATACTTGATGACGCAAACACCTATTTTGCAGAGCTTCCAGAATTGTATTATTTAAATCGCATAAAAAAGTTAGAAAACCACTAGAATCGTTGTATTGAGATCAAAGGATACAATATGGATTAAAATTAAAGAATTTTCTGGAAAATCATTTTTTTTGTTTCAAAAGAGATTACTTATCAGACCATCAGTTTAATGTAGATATAAATATGTTACTATATTATGTAAAGATCATTCAAACATATTTTTAGAACTGATCTTCAAATTTTTACCGTGATATGATAGAACGGAATAACTATTCAACCTAGCTTTGTGTGCGATAACTTCCAATAAGTTGCGTCCTAGCCATAGTCGGCAAGTGATATTTTTGCCAGATAATAACTTCACACATGCCTGGATAAGGAATTTATCATCTTGTATGTGTTCAAAAATGTTGAAACATCTTTTAGTAGTGAATAAACGCCGACATGACAGTTCGGTAGCGTTCGCTCGTCTCTTCGGCCTCTTCCCGCACTTCTGTTTGCCAGTCGCATCCAGTTCTGTACCCAAAGGGCCTCCGGAGCGACGTTGTGCCACAATTCTGAACGTGCTCCACACTCGGAAAATTCGGAAAAGTATTTCGCTCATCGCCGAAGTTGGCTAAGCGGGAAATTCGGCAGAATTGTTCTATTTGCTTCGAGCTGAACTTTTTTTGGTAAACAGTGCACTTGTTAATGTTCTGTGAGGGATGGTTTTGAGTTATTTGTGTGAGGTTTTGGAAACATTTGTTTGAATTCAGTGGATATTTTGCGAGCCATTGATTTCTGCAAAAGTAGGTTTTATTCAAAGTAAGAAAATATTCATTTTTCAATAAAGTTGTACGTACCCATAAATAAATAAACAATATTTTTAGCGACAATAATTTCGAACTAATATTTTTTTGCATTATTGAGAACAAAAAAAAATAGTTTTTAAACGTGGGATACTTCTTAAAAAAGTATTTTAACGTTTGATTTGATTTTGATATAAAAATTAAAATCAGTATAATTATATCTAAAATAATCTGAAAAATTTAAACCATGGTTGTAGAGCCAATGATAATTATATATATTTTTTTTATTAATTATAATAATAAATTTTTATTAATTTATTCTCGGAAAAATGAGTACAACCGTCAAATATAGATACAATATGTAGTTCACTAGGATATTCAAGATTGTCGGTCAAATTTGGCATCCTTTATTACTGCATCCTTTATTAAAGAAGGCGTTTCATGTATGAATCCATACACACCATCATAATATCATCTAAAATTAGTTAAATAAGCAAACATCCGTAGACATTTGTTTTCAAAACATTCAACTTACAAAGCTGAAACAAAGATATATGTAAATTGCATAAATATAATTATTATAATTGTAATAATTATAATTATAATAATTAACGTTTTGGTCTCCAGGTCGAAGATTTTTTAATCATTTAGATCAAATCAAACTTTAGATGAGTCCATACAAATACGTACGTATCCATTACAAATATTGAAATGTTAAAATATATACATAAAAATGAAATTAAGTTTGACGGTAATCTGAGTACTTAAAATTGAAATAATAAAAATGAAAATCGTATCAAATCTTCCATAATATGGAAGGTAGTAATTTGGACCCCTTCTTAAGAAGGACCCTCTTCCTTGTTTCTTTTCTCCTTTGTCGTTATTAATTATCGTTTATGTGTATTTGATTTTGGAGATTCTTGAATTTCTAACTGTTCAGAGGGTGTTGCAGTTCAAACTTCATCTGACGATATAATTCTCTTTTTCTTTTGAGGTTCCGTGAATATAATATATTGTCTTGAAGGTAAGGGGTGAATTTTTTGTTTCCACTGGAATAGATTACTGATTCTGTATATATTTTCTGTTTTCTAGATATGTATGATTAATTTTTTAAGTGACACATTTATACTTTTTAAAGGGGCCAATCTTCCAAAAGATTGAGATATGGATAGGGTATTTGTAGGATTTCTTAAAGTATTCTCCAGAGATGCTAATTTGGATGCGACACGCCTAGAAATAATCACTGAAGAATTTCAAAGACCTATTGTCTTGCAGGATTGTAATGTGGATTGCTTCGGTTCCTCAGTAAGTACATTAATGGTGCCTGATGGTAAGGAATTACTAAAATCTGCTAAAGAAATTTTGGCTCCATTTTAATCCGGTTCTGATCCGTTTTATCCGAGTTTTGCAACTGCAGCAGTACCCGAAATACTGCTGTAGCTGCAAAATTTGCGTCGTTTAATTCAAAACGCTTGGGGGGCCATAACCCTGTTCTTCTAATACTATTCAGAGCTGTTTTAATAGTATCTCGTCTGGAAAAGGATTTGCCTACGAGTTCGCTGGTGTTATCAATAGATTTTTTCTTTTTTCTGGCCTGTGATATCATTTTTTGTCATTGCTAAAGAAAAGTAGGTATTTAGTATTTGAAAAATCTGACATTAATACCGGGGTATTCCCATCTCGGCTCACTATAATTCTTTAGTCCTTTATGATACCCCCGGTACATTTTAAAAGCCTCCCAGCTCAGCTCGAAGATTAACAGGTAGGTATTAGTACCCCATTAGTAGGTATAATAATAATTTTATCTTGGAATTATAGATTAGGGAAAATTTCTTATTAACATAGAAAAACATCCTACCCTCAATACCCCTTCCTTCAATATTGTACAGAAATTTTGGGTTCTTTGCGAATTTAAGAAACAGTTTCTTTTGGTTGGAAATGTTGGCAGTGGAATCGATTTCGCTACTGATACATTGGATAAAGCTTGGTTAGATGAGACATATTGACTGTTTAGGTATCTGCTACGCCACTGCTCATGTACATAGTTATTATCTTGAAATAATACCCAATTTAGCTTCTATGTATTATGAATAGAAACAGACTGTTTGACTTGTACACAATTCTAGATAAATTAAAACGGGAACTGGTATATGTTTTCAAAGACTGATAGTGTGTAAATAAATTTATTAAAATCAGCTAAGTACTTTCAGCATTTTTAATGCCATAATCAGAGCTCTCCCATAAAAAGACTAATAGAAAACTTTATGAATAAGATTCTTCAACTTAGTCTTTTTATAGGATAGCTCTGATGATGGCATTAAAAATGCTGAAAGTACTTAGCTGATTTGAATAAATTTATTACAATATCAGTCTTTGAAAACATACACC
The DNA here is from genome assembly GCF_917563875.1 of Diabrotica virgifera virgifera. Taxonomy (NCBI): domain Eukaryota; kingdom Metazoa; phylum Arthropoda; class Insecta; order Coleoptera; family Chrysomelidae; genus Diabrotica; species Diabrotica virgifera. The sequence continues at coordinate 23,557,698 of NC_065443.1, forward strand.
AGTTCCTGTTTTGATTTCTATGTATTATGATAAAGGTTCAGCTTTTTATCCATTTTAAAATAAAAATATATTGCCGATTGTAAGGCAATCTTGTTTAAATTTTTCTTCTGTGTTTTTAACAGTTGAAACAAAAAATAAACCTCAACTAATGAGTGATTTGTACATACATCTATTTCTAGTTGAAGGATATTTAAAATTTTTATGTGAATCGAAAATTATTTATATGGATGGTATATTTTTGTACTGTATAAAATTTGTTAAACAAATGTTTACAGTTCACGGCTATTTTAATGGTCATTATATTCCGTTAGTATTTTGTTTACTTAAAGACAAAAGCGAAAATTCTTATAGACAATGCATTATGAACATTTATCAATATTGCGTTAGTAGAAGTTTTATGTTTTCGCCACAAGAAGTAGTCATTATACCTATACCGTAATATCCCATAAGCCGAGCTGGTATATTTTATATCGGGCAGTTGTAAGCTTTGCGCCGACTTGGGACATTTTTAAAAGACCTACCTGTTTCTTGGGCCGAGACAGACACTGCCCTTAATACCAGTAGCCGGAATACAATCCTCCTTAATTACTTTCTCATCTTCTTCTTTCCGTGCCTTATCCTTAAGGACGTTGGCCATTACATTTGCCCGTTTAATCTTATTTGCAGCCTCCCTGAATAGTTCTATGGGGTCATAGTCGTCCATTGTCGTAGGTTTTTAAGCCAAGAGTTGCATCTTCTTTCTGGTCCCCTTTTGCTATTGATTTTGCCTTTAACTATAAGTTGAAGCAGTTCTTCATGCTTTGAGACCACCACCGTTTAGAGACCACCGTTTTATTAAATTCTGCAGCACAAGCTATAAAAACTGCTTAAGGTAGACGTTGTTTGGATGTTGTTTCATGAAGCCTGCGTACCAATATTTACCAGCTGATTTCTTTTCACCATTAGATATTTTTTTAATACTATTTTGTTTAGATACCTTATAGTGTTCATGCTAGTGTGTAAATGTGGTTGCCTTTCTATTATACAGGGTGTCCAGAAACTCTACCGACAAACGAAGACAAGAGATTCTTCAGATAATTTTAAGACAATTTAGCTCAATTCGCCTAGTTCGAAAATGCTTCCTAAAGGAGCTAGAGCTCTTTGAAGATGGCTTCTTGTAATTAGTTTTTCTTAAATACCTCTAGAACGCTTCAATTTAGAAAAACAAAAATCGGTACGTATATTTATCTTCCAGAGATAAATGGATTCCATCCATTGCCAATTTCTAGTACCGTTTTGGGTCATTGGCGTCCGTTTTGGGTAGTGGCAACGGTTATTTTATCACATAACTTTGTTGTCTTTAACTTTTGAGCATTTTTGACACTGGATTATTAAATTGTGAGGTATTCTAGTAGTACTAAAAGGTACTCCTGGTTTGAGTCCGTAGGACACACGGTTTTCTAGAAAAATCGAATTGAAAATTTTTCGTTTTTTGAAGTTGAATCAAAATTTAAAAAAAGAATTTAAAAAAAAACGGTGTATTTTATCAACTTAAAGGAAGAGTAACTTTTAGTACTATAATACCTCATAACTTAATAATCTAGAGTCAAAAATGCTTAAAAATGAAAGACAAAAATGTTATGCGATAAAATAACCGTTGACCTACCCAAAACGGACGCATATGACCCGTACTAGAAATTCGCAGTTATTGAAATCGATTCATCTCTGAAATATAAATAAACGTACCAGTTTTCAGATTTATAAATAGTTTTTTAAAATTTTATTGTTGGAAATTCAAAAAAAGAAAAATTTTCAAATCGATTTTTCTAGAAAACGGTGTATCCTATCCACCTAAAACAAGAGTACCTTTTAGTTGTAGAATATCTCACAATTTATTAATCCAGAGTCAAAAATGCTTAAAAGTTAAAGATAAAAAAGTTATGCGATAAAATAATTGTTGCCCTACCCAAAATGGACGCCTATGACCGGTACTATAAATTTGCAATACAAGGAGTCGATTTATCTCTGGAAGATAAATATGTGTACCCATTTTCGTTTTTCTCAATAGAAGCGTTCTGGAGTTATTTAAGAAAAACTACTTACAAGACGCCATCTTCAAAGAGCTCTAGCTCCTTTAGGAAGCATTTTCGGACTAGGTGAAATGGGTTAAAATATCTTAAAATTATCTGAGGAATCTCCTGTCTTTGTTTGCCGGTAGAGTTTCTGGACACCCTGTATAACTGCTTCCAGACTTGCTATTTTTCTCTTTAAGTTGTGTTCGGAACCGAAAAGGCTCTTTTACTTCCCATACATAGACTGACAGAAATTCCCATGACAAAAAATAACTTCGAAATAGAACTAAACATCATTAAACAAATAGCAGTAAACAACGGCTATAACGAACAAACAGTTAACAAAATTTTAAACCAAAAACTCCATAAGAAAGCCCTGAAATTAGTGTATCCACCACCACAGAAAGAACCCAGTACCTTCTGCTCTCTCACATATACTGGCAAGATAACAACAACAATAGCCAGATACATAAAAAAGAAAGGAATAACACCAGCTTTCAGAACTAACAACAACTTAAGCAAATATATTAAGAACAATAAAAGCCGAAAGAGAAAGCAACTACAGAGTGGTGTGTACAAACTAACTTGTGGTGACTGTCCGAAAACGTACATCGGTCAAACTGGCAGAACTTTTGACAAACGGATAGCAGAACACAAAAGGGCATTCAACAATAGAAAAACAGACACTTCTACATACGCACTTCACCTTCTAGATCATAATCATTCTTTCAATGAAGAGTTTAAAATTCTACATATTCAAAATAAAGGCCTTAAGCCAGGGGTGGCCAACCTTTTCGGCAGCCGGGCCAAAATTCGGAAACACAATTTCGCACCGGGCCGCACTACTAAATAATCTTATGTAGCTAACTAACGAACAAAAAAAACATCATTTTTGAAGATATTTTTAAAAATAAAACAAATTTCTTAGTAAGACAATTTATTGAAAAAATAAAGGCACTAATTTTTTGTTTTATGTATCATTCTGCTAACTAAACAAAGTAAATTAATGAGATATCTGACTTTGTCTAGCAGAACTAAGCTCATCAACCTCGACTGAAGTCGTTGCTACACGCAGACAGTTTTCTAGATGAACATCGGTAATCCGTGTTCTGATATGGGATTTAATATGCTTCATCCTACTAAAAAGTTGTTCACACGTGTAAGTGTTTCCAAATAATGAAATCATGAACAGAGCATGTTTGTAAAATGTAGGATATTTCTCCTTGTCAAAATAGTTTTTATAGAATTCTTCCACGCCAACCTGATTAAATTTTTCTTTCAGCTGTGCATAACATTGCATTTCGCAACATTACATTTGTAAATGTCCCGGCAAGGAATTTATGTCTGTCGAAAATGGTGTTGCAAATGCAGAAAAAAGCAGACGATGCTTTTTGAAATCTTGGAATCAGTTTTCGAATTCGATTTTCAAAGATGCATATCGCTGTCTCCGATGTGATATCTGGTCGTTCTGAAAGTGTAGTAAAATGAGTGAAGTTTTTAGTTTGGAGCTACTGTTCACAAAGCCCTAGTTTCATTTGAAACGTATAAATAAGATCATACATGCTATTAGTAAACTGATCTTTGCCTTGTAGACAAGTAAAGAGTTCATTTAAGTGGCTAGTTATCATCATCAATGGTGCTACAGCCCTATGAAAGAGCCTCGACCTTCCCAAGTCTATTACGCCAGTCAGTCCTATCCATTGCCAACCGTTGCCAGTTTGCTGCGCCTATTTTTCTCCCATCCTCATCTACACCATCTTTCCATCTAAGTTTTGGCCTTGCCCTATTTCTACTTCCCACAGGTTGTACATAAGGATTCTTCTAGGAGGGTTGTTATGCTGTGATCTTGCTAGATGTCCTGCATATCTTAGTCGTCCTATTCTTATAAGAGATACTACGTCTTTTCCACCAAATATATGTTTATATCTGTGGTATACCTCGTAGTTGTACCTCCTCCTCCAAATACCATTTTCACAGATGCCACCGAATATGCCTCTCAGGATCCTTCATTCAAATATAAGCAGAAGGTTTTCATCTGCCTTGGAGATCGTCCATGTCTCCGATCCATATGTCAACACTGGTTGTATAAGGGTTTTGTATATGGTTATTTTTGTTTTTTGGCTTAAGTTTCTGCTTCTCATATGTCTACTCACTCCAAAATAGCATTTGTTCGCTAGGATTATCCTTCGCTTGATTTCTTCTGTCATGACGTTTTCCTTGGTGATCAAGGAGCCTAAGTATGTGAATTTGTCCACCACTTCAAAGGTAGAGTTATCAACAGAGAATTGGTGACCGATGTTTATGGCTCTATTGTCGGGTGTTGATGCCACCATCTTAGTTTTCTCCTCATTTACTGTCAGGCCCATATTTTTTGAGGCATTTGAGAAGGTGGTATACATTTCTTCTAGTTTGCGTGTTGTGCGGGCAACTAGGTCCACGTCATCGGCATATGCCAAAATTTGGGATGATTTATTAAAAATATTTCCTCTGTTGTCTATTCGGGCATCTCTGACCGCCTTTTCCAGAGCTATGTTGAAGAGGAGACACGCCAGCGCATCTCCCTGTCGCAGCCCAATATTCGTTTCAAACGCCTGTGATTGTTCGCCCTGTATTTCGACTTTGCAAACGACTTTACGCATTGTAGCCTTAACCAATCTTATCAGTTTGTCAGGGATGTGGAATTCATCCATGGCTTCATACAATTTATTTCTTAGGACACTATCATAGGCCGATTTAAAATCTACGAAAAGATGGTATGTGTCGATATTGAATTCATTGGTTTTTTCCAGTATTTGTCTTAGCACAAAGATCTGGTCTGTTGTTGATCGACCAGGCCTAAAACCACTTTGATATTCTCCAAGAAGCTCCTCTGAATATGCACTTAGGCGACCATATAAGATGATCGAAAATATTTTGTAAGCTGTATTAAGGAGGGTTATTCCCCTATAGTTTCTACATTCCAATTGATCACCCTTTTTGTGTAGCGGGCAAACGATTCCAAGACACCACTCTTCCGGGATTTGTTCCTCATTCCAGGCTCTTAGTATTATTTTATATATTTGATTAGTCAGGGTAGCACCTCCATATTTAATAAGTTCCGCGGATATACCATCACTTCCTGGAGATTTATTATTTCTTAGGTGTTTTATTACATCCCGTACTTTTTGAATTGATGGAGGCTCTAATGGTGTATTGTTGGTTGCTCTTGGGTTCGGTTGATTTGGATCTTCTACTTCGATGGTAAGTAGTTCTTTATAGTGTTCCACCCACCTTTTCAATATTTCTTCTTTTGTATTGAGTATGTGCCCCTCCTTATCCTTACATAGTCTTAGCCTTGGTTTGAATTCCTTTCTTGCATTATTCAGAGTTTTATAGAATTTTCTTGTTTGATTTTCCTGTTTTAATGCCTCAAGTTCTTCTAGTATTCTATTTTCATAAGTTCTCTTTTTTCTTCTATGAATGCACTTCTCTTCTCTTCTAAGGTCTTTATATTTTTGTTGTTTTTCTCGGGTTTTCCTGTGCTGCATCTGTTTATATGCATCGTTCTTTCTTCTTGTAATGTCCTCACACTCAGCATCGAACCAGTCATTGCGTGATGGTGGTTTCTCTGGCCCTAGAATATTATTTGCTGCGTCTTTAATATTATTTTTACACATTTCGCATTGTTCGCTGATTGTTAGATTCTCATTAATTATGCAGTTAGTTTCGATATAGTTTTGAAACCTTTCTACCGTTTGCGGATTTTTGAGGAGTTCAATATTAAGGCGCGTTGTTTTGGTACTTCTCTCCTTCTTCGCGTTTGAGATTCTAGCTCGAATTCTTGTGCCAACTAGAAAGTGATCTGAATCAATATTGTTGATATAAAGTGGCTAGTTATATCTACCAGAAATGCAAAATCGGAAAACCACTCGTCGTCTTGAAACTCTGAAATTCTCTTTGATTTGCTTTCAAAAAATGATTGTATTTCTTGCCTTAAATCCAAAACTCTTTTCAACATTTTTGCACGGGTCAGCCATCTTACTTCTGCATAAAATATAACATCACCATATTCTGATTCAAAAGACTTGAGAAATTCTTGAAATGGACGGTGATTCAAACCATGTGATTTAATAAAGTTAACTACCTTCATAACATGGTCCATTTTGAGAGATTTGCCACACAAATTCTCTTGATGAATAATGCAATGAAAATTCAGCATCAACGTATTGCCTACTTTACAGGCCTCGTTTTCAATCAGTTTTACCAAACCTTTGTGTGTCCCAACCATTGCTGGAGCACCATCAGTTGTTAAGCCCGACAAGTTGTTTAGTTGAAATGAAAAGCGATTGAGTGGTGTTTGACCGGCCTCTAATAAATCTCGTGACTTAGTGGTATCCTTAAGTGGAAATAATGCTGCTAGTTCTTCAGTTTTATTAAAATAGGCATCTGATAAAGATCCCCACTTGTGCGGTATCCGTCATATCGGTGCTTTCATCCAATGCCAGAGAAGAGAATAATATATGAACTCAGATGCGTGATTTTTTAACTTATCTTCGACATGTTTTCCAATATCATCCACACGCCTTGTAATAGTTTGACGAGGTAGGTTTATTTTTGAGAATTCCGTTTTCTTTTCTGGACATAAAATTTCAGCGACCCTGTCCAAACACTCCCTAACAATTTCACCGTCTGAAAATGGCTTTGATTTTTTTGCTAAGATTTTGCTAACTCTTTATATATGTTTGGTATTTGTCATTTGTTGAGATTAAACATAAGAGAGAAAATTAAAAATATTTTTGGTAAATATTGTGATCTCAATATCATAATTATTTTTTTAATCTTAGCTTAAATTGACTTAGTCCTAAAATTGACTTAGCTTCGCGGGCCACAAGCTGACAGTTGACGGGCCGCATGCGGCCCGCGGGCCGCTGGTTGGCCACCCTTGCCTTAAGCTATCTTTTTTAGAATCTATGGAAATTAATAAACTGAAAAATACAGATATAATTCTGAATGACCAACTCGAGACATTTTTATTTATTTTTTTTTTTTATTTATTTATTATTTATACATATGACCTGGCCTCTAGTGACTAATCCAGGTCGTTTTTTCCTGATGGGATTACAGATATTTTTTTTTTATATTTTTACATTTTTTACTCAACTATTAAATCTATTTTTACAATAACAATTTGCCATAATCTCTTAATTACGTATAACAAACAAATTTAAATAAACAATTTAAAATATTTTTGGTACTATCAACTCCCTTCTAAGTTATAAAGACAGTCCCTCTATTTTCAGAAGAGAGTTGGTAGTTTTTTTTTTTTTATTTTTTTTTATTTTTATGAATTATGTATTGAATTATTATTTTTATTTATTTATTTTATATTGAATTATTATTATTATAATTGTAAATATCTATTTTTGAATTTATATTTTATTTTATTTATTTTAACTTTATCTTACTCAACTTCATCAGGGTTGGATTATTGGTTGTCTTCTTCTATTATTATAGATTTCTTGTTGTTTTTTAGATATTATTTGTGCGAGATTGTTTAATATTTCAAAATATTCTTCATTTTGTAATATATCTCTTATTTCAATTCTTTCTAATCTTCTTCTCATTTCTCTGTGTTCTTCATTTTCTATAGTATTTTCACAATGTAACACTATATGTTCTGGTGTACCTAGTTCTCCACATTCACAATATGCATCATCTTTTAAGTTAAATCTTTCCAAATATGTTGGGTACGGTCCATGTCCTGTTAAAAAGTGTATTAAACCTTGTTTTGGATTAAAATAATTTGGAATGTTTTCTAATATTGGTATAAAATTGTATAAACGTCTAGATTTTGTTGAATTTTCCCATTCATTTTGTCTTTTTCTATTTATTATTTCTTTTAATTCTCTTTTATTTCTTATATCTAATCCTATTATTTGTATTATTTTTTCATGTTTTTCTTTTTTTAGCCAATAATTACATGCTCTTTTTTGTGTTTCTAAATGCATTGGCATTACTCCAGTTAAAACTGTGAGTGCCTGTGTTGCAGTTGTTCCAAATGCTCCCGTCATTCTTACAAGAAATCCTCTCTGAGCTCTATTTAATTTTTCTGCGTTTTTTTTATTTATTAATCTATGTGCCCATACACTTGAACCGTACCCTACAATTGATGCAAGTATTGTACTTAGGTATATTCTCATCTGTCGGAACGAAATTCTATATTCCTTCTGTGCTAGACTAGCAATGCTATGCATGATCTTTGTTGCCTTTTCACAGACACAATTCATGTGTTTTGTAAATAATTTTTGTTCGTCTATTATAATACCTAAATATCTTGTTTCCATTTTTCTTTTTATTGTTTTCCCTCTAATTTTTATAATTGGATCTCTTTCTAAATTTCCTTTTATTAAACTATATGTTGTTTTTGAATCTGATATTGTTAATTTTACTTTATTCATCCAATCATTTACTCTTATTATATACCAACTCGAGACAAACAGCTCCCCACTCCTCAACCTCTTCAGTTGAAGATTAAAAAGGCAAACACATTGTAAACTATATTACTTGAGAAAGGCACTCCGCCGAAACAGCTGTAGTCACTTAGATATAATAAATTTTGTGGAAGTATAGAAAACAAACGTTTTCAGTTTTTTATTGTTAGATAAAATGAACTTCCATCAAGTAACGGTCGAATCCATCAATCTTTTACTTCCATTTAGAATTTTAACTTCCTTTATTTCGAATCATCAGCTTTCATTGCCGAATCCATATTTTCCTGTTTTCAGTTTCCACAAACCCCTTTACTTCTTCTATTAGCCTTGTATGTAATTGGAAAATTTGTAGTTATCTTAATACTTGTAATTTGGACCAGAACCATATTACACTTTTAAATTGGTCTTGGTTACGGATGGTTTATATCGAATTATTAAGATCTCACTAAATATTCAATTTTTAGAATTATGAAACCGGAATGTAGTACATCTTCTTTTTTTTTTGTATGGACATGACTCTGTCTGTTTTTTCAATGTGCCTCTAGTAAGTTGTCGTTCCATCGTTTTCGTGGTCTTCCCACTGATCGTCTTCCTATTGGGGAACCGTCTCTCGCTGTCCTGACTCCCTATTTGTTGTCATTCGGCTTATGTGGTCATTCCATTCTATTCCTCTGTTTCTTACCCAGTTATTAATGTTTTACACCTTGCATCTCCGTCGTATATCTGTACTTCTAGCTCTGTCCCATAGTCTTACATCTCTCGGTGTTTCGAGCAATCTTTTTGTCCTCTCTGTATCGGGTCGTGTTTCTGCCGAGTATGTCATTATTGGTCTGATAACTCTTTTGTAAATTCCGCCTTTCATTTCTTTTCCGATATTTTTATTTATCCATAATGTGTCATTCAGGCAACCTGCGACTATGTTTGCTCTATGTACTTGATCTTCCACTTCTGTTTCGAGCCTTCCATAGCTAGATAGTGTGATTCCTAGGTATTTAAACTCCATCACTTGTTCTATTATCTGACCTTACAGCTCCAATTTACATTGTATTGGATCTGTTGTTATAACCATGAATTTTGTCTTTTGTGAGGAAATTAACATGTTAAATTTTCTGGCGATTATGTTGAATTGGTGCAGCATACGTTGTAAACCATCTTCACTTTGAGAGATTAGTATTGCATCGTGCGGATAGCAGATTATTTTAAATTGTTTTTCTCCCATTTGGTATCCTTTTTTAGTTCTTACTTTGGACCAGTAGTACATACTGGTCCAAATTACACGACCATACCCTACATCTGTTTTTTTGCCGTTATTGGTTCTTTATGTATTTTAATTTTATTGTTCTGTCTTGTCTTTTCTGAAGAAAATACATTATTTGTCGTAGAAATATTCCGTCTTACCTAGGTCAAACGTTTATTCATTTTAATATACCTATAAAACTTCCATTATACGCAGAATTGCGTGTTAGAGAGGTCTTACTGTAGCTGCTCTTACTCCATTTCCCCTTGTTTCTGTTTTAGTTTTGCCGGCTGTTTGTTAGCTTTTATGCGTTAAACCACTTTTTACTACTTGTTTTATAGCCCTTTTGGATTTGTCAGAAAGCAGTTTGGAATATGTTTGTTTGTGGCGAAAAATATCAAATAAATTGAAAAGAAAAGCTATTTGTAGGTAAAATTTAGGTCTTTCATATAGGTCTGGATCCCGCTTATGAAAAAAAAGTTGATTAATAGCAAGCTGAAAATTTGTTAATAGCTTACGGGTGTCTAGTTGAACAAACTTTGATATATGGGAACACTGGAACAGGGGACGTTTTAACTGTGGAACAGGTTAAAAATTTGGAACGGTCAGAACACGAAAACGGCACATTTATTTTGTCCGACAGAACAGACTTAAACTCTCCGAACAGAGATTATACTCTCATGCAAAAATCAGACTGCTATTTATCACCTGTCATAATTCCTGTCATTTGACATATTCTACATGTTCCACTCATTAAAACGCCCATTTGGTGATAAATAGCAGTCTGATTTTTGCATGAGAGTTTAATCTCTGTTCGGAGAGTTTAAGTCTGTTCTATCGGACAAAATACATGTACCGTTTTCGTGGTCTGACCGTTCCAAATTTTTAACCTGTTCCACAGTTAAAAGGTCCCCTGTTCCAGTGTTTCCATATATCAAAGTTTGTTCAACTAGGCACCCTTAAGCTATTAACAAATTTTCAGCTTGCTATTAATCAACTTTTTTTTCATACGCGGGATCCAGACCTAATATAATTAAATATCGATTTAAATTCTATATTGATAAAATATAGATTTAAAGTAAGAAATAGGTACCTATTATTATTATTTTTTTTACTCTAAACTTTTTGCAGCCATTTATACAAATAACAGCAATATAGTGATAAGCGCGCTAATAACAACGGGCCGAATAACGAAAAAGATGGAAAACATAATACATTGTGGAATAAAAAAAGACGAAAACAATAGAGGTGGAAATTATCGATATAAAATTATGAATTAACATTACATAGTTTCCCACATTTAGACGTCTTTGACAGGAGTATTTTATAAAATTTTCCTGTCACAGTAACAGTTATCATACTCCTTCTATACGTCTAAAGGTGGGAAACTATGTAATATAATGTTAATTTATAAGCTCATAGCGATATTTTCCATCTCTACTAGTTTCATCCCTTTTTATCTCACAATGTATTACGTTTTCTATCTTTTGCGTTATTTTGCCGATTATTAGCTCGCTCATCACTGTATATCAAGAGTCAACCATTACCGAAGATAATTATTAATCAGGGACCTGAAATTTTACCGAACATAACACCAAATGAAGCTAGAGGTTCAGCGCAAGAAACTAAATACTAAGGTAGTCTTTTAACTAAGTGATGTTTCAGCTATAACTTTTAAGTTTACATTTTTTCACTAATCAATTGTTTTCGTGATGTCATGGAGACCGGCCCTGGCAAGGTATGGTGAAGTTGTACTGATATTGTACTCCTAGTTTTTACTAAAAACAAGTGGTATTATTAAATAGTTTTTTAAAATTAAAGTGTTTATCTACTAGATACTACTACGTAAGTTATCTATACGTAATTATTACTTTATTATTGTGAAAAGAAAACGTCAAATAATAAATATACACCAACGTTCAATCATTTTGTGAGGTTAGCTAGCATGCGGTTGGTTTGTCACTTACCAGAGCCGGACTGAAGCTTTCGCCACCGCAGCTAAAATGACTTCACACAATGTAAACACACCTTCCGATCTAACCAGTCCAGTAAATCAACGTTCGAATATCACAAACAGTTATGCATCAGCCGCTTCAAACTCTTTTCCGAGTAAGACCCAAGCAATTGTATTTAGTTGTATCGATAATGCTAAACTGCAGGATTATTTAATTCCGTTGGGCACAATAATCAACCCAAAAAATATTATTTTTTCATCTAGATTATCTCATAATAGAATCTGCATGTATTTGGCAAACAAAACCGTAGTAGATAATTTCATGCAACAACATGGCTCTATAGAAGTACTCGGCGAAATTGTAACAGCACGGAGACTTGTCTCTCCAGCAGAAAGACTAGTCTTGTCTGGTGTCTGCCCGTCAATTCCTCATCAAGTATTAGTTGAAGAATTACAGAATATTGGTTTAAAGCTTATTTCCCCAATAACATTTCTGAAAATCAGCTCAACTCTTCCCGAATATAGTCACATATTGAGCTTTCGGAGGCAAGTTTATGTAAGCCCTATAACATCACCAATTCCAGATTCTATTCTAATAAATTTCGACCAAACACCTTACCGCATATTTTTGTCACAAGGTACACTCACCTGCTTTATTTGCAAAAATACAGGACACATATCATCCCAATGCAATAACAGTTCAGTAACGGAATCAACTCATATTGATTCAAACAATGAAGTACCAAATCAAACAGACCCAACAAGTATATTACACAAGTTACCAAACACTCAGCAGTCATCAAGTTATGCATTATCAAATCCGAGCATATCACCTACACCTACAAATCTCTATGACCAAGAAATTACTAACACTCCTACTCATAGCAACACTTTCAGTCATCCACATTCAGCGGCAATACCGTTTTCACAAACTCCTAAAGCAATATCCTCCAATCTATCAGCACCTCTTCCATTAGATACAACTGCAGAAAACTCCAATAAAACTGATACATCACCACAATTTTCCGAAACAACCATTTCAAACAATCTTACAATCAAAACTTCAAGCTCGACTTCTGTCATTACCAATGAGTCTGCTCCAGTACTTCCAAAGGTAATAAAGCCACAACATCCAAGTGAAAACTCTAATAGCACTTGCGAAAATGCAAGTTCTTCCATAAAACGCAGTATTGGTGAGATCGATACTCCTCCTTCAGACTCAGCAATTTCATCACAAAATCTGTTTGCAAAACCCAAATCTTCTAAACCAAAAAAACCGCGCTCATCTAAAGTCCCATCTACACGGGAAACTCTTGAACATTTTATTGATAATCGTACCCCACCATTCGTTTTAAATTACCACCAATTGTCCTTACTGATTGATAATGTCCAAGGCTCCCCCGACACTATTAGCGTCGTTAAAGAATTTACAACTGATATGCCTGGTTTACTCTATCTTTTACAAAGCAGCTATCAATATGCAAATGATAGATCTACAAAAACTAAGTTTACAAAACTTCAAAAGAAACTTAATAAACATTTAGGGAAAGAGATTTCTGACTTAGACAGTGACTCTTCTGTAGATAATTGCTCAGTATCATCTAACTCCGAATCTGTTAACAACATTCAACTCGATACTTCAATGGAACATTGATGGATTTTTCCATCGTCTCCCTATGCTACAGCTTCTTTTATCTGAATATTCTCCAGATATTATTTGTCTACAGGAGACAAACTTAAAGGCCAATCAGTTGTACAATTCAAAACATTTCACTTGTTTCCGCAAAGACCGTACAGATGCAAGTCGTGCAAGCGGTGGTGTAGCGATACTAGTAAACAAATCCATCGAGGCGGTACAAATTCCAATAGTCAGTGATTTGGAGGCCGTTGCTATCAGAATCACATCTACCAGTTTAGTATCTATTTACAATGTTTACCTTTCTTGCGACATACAAGTAAGTTCTGATAGCCTTTGCAGGTTATTAGAGCAACTGCCACGTCCTCGTATAATTCTAGGCGACTTTAATGCTCACAACATAATTTGGGGTTCAGATCACACATCTGCCAGAGGTTCAAGTATTGCCGATATCTTAGATCAACTTAATATAAATTTTCTTAATGATGGTAGCCCTACAAGGTTCAATATTTCAACAGGGTATTCCTCATGCATCGATTTAACTCTTTGCGACCCAAATTTAGCTCATTGTTTCAGTTGGGATGCTCAAACCTATACATATGGTAGTGACCACTTTCCAATCCTAATTAGAAACCATAATTATCCCTCATCAGGTCCCATATTCATATCTAAGTGGAGAATAAAAAATGCAAATTGGCAAAAATTCTCCGAATATATCGATAATAATATTTCCAGTTTGGATATAACAGACGATGTGAACTCGAATGTAGAGCAGTTTAATCAACTTATCTTAAGCGCCGCCCACAAATTTATTGGTAAATCTAAATCTGTTAAAGGCCGATGTCCTGTACCATGGTGGAATGACAGTTGTGCTACAGCAATCCGTGAAAGTAAATCAGCCCTAAACCGATACAAAAAACATAAAACACCCGAAAATAAATTAAAATTCAAAATGCTAAAAGTAAGGGCACAGCTAACTGTCAAAACTGCTAAACGATCTTCATGGAACAAATACACATCGGAAATTAATAGCAATACCCCCCTCTCTGATGTCTGGAACAAAGTTAGGAAAATATCTGGCTTACACACTTCATATAACTTCACGGGGCTAAAAGAAAATAATAATTTCATAACATCGAGCAGCGATATTGCAAACATTTTTGGAAGAATCTATCAAGGCCACTCATCGAATCAACAGTATACCGCCAATTTTCTCAAAGCCAAAGAATTCGCCGAACAAAATCCCATTTATCCGTTTGAAGCACAAAATAATTCATTAAACCATCCCATCTCTCTTCAAGAGATAAACTCATCTATTCTTAACTTGAAGGACTCTAGTCCTGGGCCTGATGATATTCCTTCAGCATTTCTGAAACATCTCCCTGCTTCAGCCATAACGTATCTCTTAAACATATTCAACAGAATTTGGCTTCACCACCAATGGCCAGCTATTTGGTCAAATGCAATAGTCATTCCTCTCCTAAAAACTAATAAACCTAAATATGACCCAGAATCATATCGACCCATATCTCTGACATCAACAATCTGCAAATTACTAGAAAATATTGTTAACTCCAGGCTCTCATGGGTTTTAGAAAATTCTAATTTCTTAATCTCCGAACAAAATGGCTTTAGAAAAGATCGGTCAACCACAGACAACATTTTAGACTTGGAAAGTGAAATACATGAAGCTCTTGCTACAAACCAAAAATGTGTTGCTATATTTTTTGATTTAGAACGTGCATTTAATAAAGCTTGGAAGTACAACATTTTGAGACAACTTCATAAATGGAATATTCAAGGTCACTGCCTTGCTTTCATCCAAAACTTTTTAAATAACAGATCTTTTCAAGTAAAAATAAATAATATCTTTTCAAATATTTATAGTTTGGAAAATGGTACACCCCAAGGATCCATACTCAGTCCAACACTATTTCTGGTAGCAATAAATGACATCATCAAAAACATTCAAGCACCCTTACAGGCTCGTTTATACGCTGATGACCTAGTGGTATCTATTAAAGGTAAAAATATTTCCTCAATGTCGTCAATTCTTCAAAACTTTTTAGATACTCTCGAAAATTGGTCCAACTTTACAGGTTTTCAATTTTCAATAGAAAAATCAATAGGAGTTGTATTCTCTTCAAGCCCCTTGCCACAACCTCCTAACCTAAGAATGTATGAGAAACAGCTGGAGTTTAGAGATTACCACAAATTCTTGGGTTTAATCTTCGATTCAAAGTTAACATGGAAAAATCACATCTCACAACTCATCCTTTCCTGTAATAAAAGATTAAATGTATTAAGATCTCTCTGTAATAAAAACTGGGGCTCAGACCAATCCACTCTACTCCTCCTGTATAAATCTTTAATACGTTCTAAGCTAGATTATGGAGCAATTGCCTATTCCACTGCTAATCAATCTCTACTGAAATCATTAGATATTATTCATAATAAAAGTCTTAGATTAATCCTAGGGGCTTTCCCAACTACGCCTGTATCCAGCATTTATGCTCTTTTAGGAGAACCATCGCTACATCACCGCCGCATGTACCTCGCTCTATCACATGCAGCCTCAGTTGCTTGCAATATTTCAAAGCCAATATATCAAAACACTTTTACAAACAAATATGTAAACATATTCCAAGATATTCGCTATACTAAAAAACCATATTACGAAAGAATTAAATCCATACTTCAAAACCTAAACATTAATTTTCCGGAGGTTTTCTCCTCGGATATTAAATACCCCGAGCCTTGGCTGATCGATTTACCAACCTGTGATGCATCTCTGGAGTATTTCGATAAATCTAATACACACCATTCTCTGATTCGTTCCAAGTTCGAGGACCTCATAAATAAGTACCCCGACTACCATAAAATCTACACAGATGCGTCTAAGTTCGAAGACGGTGTGGGGGCATCAATCGTTTCTTCAGAAAACAATCTTCTTTTTCGTTTACCCCCAGCATGTAGCACATTTTCAGCTGAACTCTACGCCATATACCGTGCTGTGAAACTTCTTAACGAGCTTACACTCACCAAAGCCCTGATCATAACAGATTCCCTTAGCTCTCTAAACTCATTAAAACACATTTTTCCGAAACATCCTTTTGAAAAGTTGCTAAAATACCAGCTTTCCCAAGCTCATGAACATGGAAGAAGCGTTCAATTTGTATGGGTTCCCTCACACGTCGGAATAACAGGAAATGAAGAAGCTGACAGGACTGCACGAGAGGCAATTTTAAGTGATTTTTCGGAGCCGATAGACAAGTGTGTTTCCAGTGACTTAAAAGCTTATTTTAAAAATAAAGTATTGTGTTTGTGGCGAAATGAGTGGTCTCAATCTAATTCTAAGTTAAATAAAATAAAAAATAATGTGTCTCAGTGGTTTCCATCGTCGCGCAATAGACGAGAACAAATTGCGGTTGCGCGTTTACGTCTAGGACATACCAGGTTAACGCACTCTTACCTTTTCACAAAGAGTAATCCACCTATATGCGATCAGTGTAATGTCCGATTAACAGTCGAACACTTTTTAATAGTTTGTAGTAAATATGACCAAGAAAGACAGCGCTACAAGATCCCAAACGCTCTACCACAGGCTCTAGGTCAAAACTATTCCTGCGACAATATAGTTAATTATCTAAAATCCATAAACATTCTGTACAACCTGTAGTTGTTTACTTTTGTTATTTATATTTTGTTCCGTCGCTAATAACCTTTTGGTGGATGCGACTTCTTTTTCTAATAAAAAAAAAAAAAAAAAAAAATTGTTTTCGTCTTTTATACCTATCAATATGTTTTGTTGATACAAGGTTGTTTTTTTAATATCTATTTCATAATAAATAATTTACTTTGATTTCTTCTACACAACACCTCGGTAAATCGACTTACTTTTTATATACATACACTTCTCTTCTTGTTATGCGAATGGATGTTCGCGATGTTCGCAAATCCACTAATGGATGTTCGCGATCACGTTTGACCATTTTTCTCTGTCCCTTGAAGTGTGTATTATAGGTCTCCTATTTTTTTTAGCCCTGTCCATTGTTTGACATTATGGAGCCATGCTATTTTCTTCCTGCCCATTCCTCTTCTTCGTTCGATCTTTCCTTCAATTAAGGTTTGCGGATATTGGTATCTTTCGTTTCTAATTACGTGCCCCAGGTACCTATATAGTTTTTTTTTGTTTAATTGTGCATAGTAGTTGTCGTTCTGTACCAATTCTTCTCAGGATTTCTTCACACATAGTTTAAAATTTATAACAAATAACTAATAAATTCAAGGGTTTGTACTCCTTACTGTACAATAGTGAACAAAAAGCTAATTGTAATAAGACATTGTAATCATTAGATTTCTCTATCAACGCTCGGATATTCTGAATCTGTTCTACAGTGCTATATTCCTTTCGGAAACCTGCTCGTTCTGGAGGTTAATAATTGTCCAATTTACTATAGTGCATTTATTTCCAAGATATGTAAGTTCAAAGCCACAGTTTCAAGCTCGTGGTCGGTGGGTGTGTCATAAATATCGTAGCAGCTTGTCATTGGTTAGAAATTAATTTCTAAAAAATGGTGCTTTGGGACCATGAATAGGCTCGTGAACCTTATGCCTTATGCAGGTTCGCTTATAGTGGACTATAATTTAATATGTTGCGTTATCG
The DNA here is from genome assembly GCF_917563875.1 of Diabrotica virgifera virgifera. Classification (NCBI taxonomy): domain Eukaryota; kingdom Metazoa; phylum Arthropoda; class Insecta; order Coleoptera; family Chrysomelidae; genus Diabrotica; species Diabrotica virgifera. The sequence goes on from NC_065443.1 coordinate 23,575,712, forward strand.
CGCCAGCTTGAGTTCAAAACACTGTGTGAAGATTTGAATTTATTGACAGTAAACAAAAATAATTACATGAAGAATATGAGTATAGTCCTTCACACTTAACTATCTGAGTTAACGTCTCTAACACATAAAATAAGCACCTTGAATATTTATAATATAAAGGGTCCACTATACTACTCGCAAAGTTGATCGAAGTTCAGCGAGCACGAGAGTGTAGAGAGGTACTTTATTCGACTTTGCTTCGCCTCGGGCTACTTCCATTATGTGTCGGTTTTTCGGGAACGAGTCAAAGGACTCGAAGTTAGTTTCTCCCTGACTTTTACTAACTGTTTTTGACTGACTGCAATTCAGTATTATGACCTGCAAATATATACTATTCTAATTGGTAAATAAGCCACAATTTACATTCAAAAATGATTTTATTGACGTTTCGACTTCCACTTCGGATGTTGTTATCTAAATACAAAATATTATAAATGCTACTACATAGCAACAGAAGAAATAATCATAAAGATTTAAGCAGAAATGTCGAAAATGAGATGTAATAGACATTAAAAACGAGGGGAAGGCCTGAAAAAAGTCATGATTTTGCCGAACTTAGCCGAATGTATTTTGACCGCCCATACAGCACAACATTTCATTCCACAATAACTGTTTGTTTAAATGACACAAACGCTGTACATATAATTTATGTCATGTAAATAAATATGACATGTTAACTACGTTTTAGAATTTACGTACAGGGTTAGAGAATCGCAAAGTTTCGACTAATGAGTTTTAAATTTATTCAATTAAACAGAGCTCCCACTACAAATTTCCAACTTGTTGTTAACTAATTAAAATATTTAGCTTATTGTAGAACGAGTAACAGGTCAACAAGGAAATATTTCATTGATGCTAACTATTCTAGTTATATATACTCAAATGAAATAACTATAACCGTACCCCTGGTGAGGACGGAAATACTAACGAAATGCTAGTTAGAAGGCACTTCAACTTTAGAGGTAATGAGAGTTCTTCTAAATAAAATATTTAGTATGTGAGGGAAACCCACACAGGTGTGACAAAATGCTTGAGTTATTTTATTGTACAAAAACAGAACAGAACAGAATTGAACTTCTACCAACCAATATGACATGGCGGTTTTCGTAGTGGATTCGAAGCAAATGACAATCTTCAAAGTGTTACAACGGTAATTGAAAAATCGATATTGAGTACAATATGACACTTGTCCTTGTCTTTGTGGACTTCCATAAAGTCTTTGATACCATTGAGGTGGCGCAGTCTTGAGTGCTTTACATGTATGCCGTATCTATTATCGATATACTAAGCTAATATCGAAGAGAAATTAGAGAAGCGAAAGAAAAAGAAGCAATAGAGAGATGCCAAGAAATTGAGATTCTACAATCAAAGTACAATAGTCACAATGTACATAGGAAAGTTAAAGAACTCACAGGTGGACTAAGACGGAGACAGAGAGGAAATCTAACTGATTCTGATGGAAACATCATCTTAGATAAACATAGTAAAATTAGAACGTGGACAGAATATCTAGAAAAAATATTTGAAGACCAAAGAGATAACACCTTTGAGCTAGAAGAAGAGGTAAATGATGGACCAAGAATATTACAGCAGGAAGTTTATTCTGCCATAACACAGCTAAAGGATGGCAAAGCAGCAGAACTACTCAAACTAATGGACAACGAATCAATAGCAATAATCACAAAGATATTCAACAACATATACAACTCTGGACAAATACCAACAGAATGGCTGAAGTCTGAGTTTATTGCACTTCCAAAAAAACCAGGAGCCAAAAAGTGCGAAGAATACCGTACGATAAGCCTGATGAGTCATCTCCTAAAATTGTTTCTAAAGGTAATCCATACGAGAATTTACAAGCTATGTGAAAGTCAAATTTCGCCCAACCAGTTCGGGTTCATAAATGCTGTTGGTACGAGAGAGACTTTGTTTTCAATACAACTCTTACTCCAGAGATGCAGAGACGTAAATTGCGACGTATACGCGTGTCTGGTTGATTACGAGAAGGCGTTTGATCGAGTACAACACGCCAAGATGATGCAAATACTAAAAGAAGCAGGAATTAACAACCAAGATCTGAATAATTAGAAACTTTTACTGGAATCAGACTGCAAACCTTAGAGTTGACGGTGAACTTACTGAATATGTCAAGATCATGCGTGGAGTGAGGCAAGGCTGCATTTTGTCCCCCCAAATTTTCAATCTTTCCTCTGAAAGAATATTTATCGAAGCTTTGCACGAAACTGAAAAAGGTATTCTAATAAATGGGTACCGGCTAAACAATAGCAGGTATGCAGATGACACTATAGTATTTGCGGACAACCTAGAAGACCTACAAGTCCTCATGTACGAAATCACGTATTGCAGTCAACAATATAGACTCACTATAAACGTAAAGAAAACAAAGCTTATGATCGTCAGCAAGAAAAAGATATCAGAAGGTCAACTCTATATCAACCAAACCCCCGTAGAAAGAGTGAGGCACTACAACTACCTCGGCACCATAATAAATGAAGAATGGACCAACAACCAAGAAATAAGAGCGCGCATCCTAAAAGCTAGATCAATGTTCAACCGTATGGGGGCGTTTTTCAAGAGCCACAACCTTTCTCTTGGTATAAAAGTAAGAATGCTGAGTTGTTACGTCTTCTCTGTCCTTTTTTATGGTGTTGAATCATGGACCTTGAACGAGGATATGTGCCGAAAATTGGAAGCATGTGAGATGTGGCTATATCGGAGAATTCTTAAAATCCCATGGACTGATCGGGTCACACATGAGGAGGTTCTTAGAAGAATGGGGAAAAACCGAGAAGTACTAACCACCATCAAATATCGAAAGTTGGAATACTTTATTGGAACACATTATGCGAAATGAATCCAGATATGCCCTCCTACAAGCCATCCTTTAAGGAAAAATATTTGGAAAGCGAGGTCCAGGAAGAAGATAAAGTGAAGATTGCAATGATGATCGCCAACATTCGTCACGGATAGGCACATAAAGAAGAAGAAGCTAATATACAACATCCATAAGAACGCCACAATGGTAGTGAAGTTGCACGAGCATACCAATCTCAGACAAGTTGGCAGAGGAGTACGGCAGGGTGATACTATGTCACCTAAGCTATTTACCACCGTTCTGGAATACTCCTTTAAAATGCTTAATTGGAGAGAGAAAGGTTTATATATAGATGGGCAAAATTTAACCACAATGGTAGTGAAGCTGCAAGAGCATACCAATCCCAGACGAGTTGGCAGAGGAGTACGGCAGGGCGATACTATGTCACCTAAGCTGTTTATCACCGTTCTGGAATAATGCGCCTTTAAAATGCTTGATTGGAGGGAGAAAGGTTTAAATATAGATAGGCAAAATTTAACAAACTTACCTTTAGCAGACGATGTAGTTCTACTGGCAAACAATTTAAAGGATATTAGAATAATTTTGCAAAACCTTCAAGAAGTGTGCTCTCAGGTTGGGTTAAATATTAACATATCTAATAAATGACAAAGCTAATGACAAACATGGTCCCCAGTGAAAACATTGTCATTAACGACTGCGAAATGGAGTTTGTGAAAAACTACAAATATCTTGGTCATAAAACACGAATCACGAGAGACAACCAAACGTGTGAATTGAAACAAAGAATTATTATCCTCTCCTGGTGCTTCTTCTTCTTCTTGTAGTGCCTATCCGTTTCGGATGTTGGCGACCATTATGGCAATCTGTACTTTGCACACTGCTGCTCTGAAAAGATTTGTAGTGGTTGTCTTGAACCACGTACGTAGATTTTTCAGCCACGAAATCCTTCGCCTTCCTGATCCTCGCTTTCCCTCTACTTTACCCTGTAAGACCAGTTGCAGCAGTCCATATCTTTCACTGTTCCTCATGATGTGACCAAGGTATTCGATTTTGGCTGTTTTTATTTTGATTAACAGCTCTTTTTCTCTTTGCATTCTCAGCAAAACACCCTCATTATTATTGTGGTCGGTATAAGATATCTTCAGGATTCGACGATAAAGCCACATCTCAAAATCCTCAATTTTCTTGCAGGTGGCGTCTGTGAGAGTCCACGACTCAACTCCATACAACAGTATAGGAAAGATATAACATCGTAGTAATCTGACTTTTATGGGTATCGACAAATCATGACATTTGAACAACTTTGCCATTTTTTGAAATGCAGATCTTGCTTTCTCTATCCTACATTTGATTTCTATAGAATGGTCCTAATTTTCATTGACGTTCGTACCAAGGTAGGTATATGTTTTTACTCTTTCTATTTGTTGACAATTCACACTGATTCGTCCAAATTGCTGTTCATTCTTAGAGATCATCATACATTTGGTTTTCTTAGTGTTTAGTGAAAGTCCGTATCTCTGACTGACTTCTGCGATTCTGTTCATTAACTCCTGTAGGGCTTCAGAACTGTCAGCGAATACCACAATGTCGTCTGCGTATCTTATGTTATTGATACATTCTCCGTTAATTCGAATTTCGGCTTCAACATCATCCACTGCTTCTTGAAAGATTTCCTCAGAGTAGATGTTAAACAGCAGTGGGGATAGTATACATCCCTGACGGACCCCACGTTTGATTTTGATATCGTCGGATTCTCATGCCTCTGTCCAGATAGAGAATGTTAGATTCCAGTACAGACTGCTGATAATCCTTAAACCATAGGTGTTAATTCCAATATTGGTTAATATCTCCATCAGCTTGTCGTGCTTTACTGTATCTCCTGGTCCGCATACGGTAAACTCACAGACGTATTGAAAAATGATTTTCCAATCTGCTTTAAACGGAAAGTCTTTAACCAATGCGTTTTGCCGGTTATGACCTATGGTGCTGAAACTCTAACATTAACAAATGCATCTGCTAAGTAGCTAAGAATTACTGAATGTAAGATGAATAGATCGATGATTGGTGTGTCATTGCGGAACCATATAACAAACGACGAACTACGATTGAGAACAGGAGTCACAAATGTTGTATATTAGATGGCTGAACTTAAATGGAACTGGGCCGGTCATGTGGCCCGTCTGACAGTCGCTAGGTAATCAAATTATCTATAATACTGGTGCCAATTTTGCGTTTTTGTACCACCGCAAATAATGATATGTACCAACAGTGGTACATGTACCACAGATTGAGAACCGCTGGCCTAAAGTATTTGAATTTTGTTAAGTACCAACATAAATTTGGTAAACTTCTGGATATTTTCAGATGAAAACAAATGGGAATAATTGTCAATTTTATTGATGCTTCTCAAAACTTTCGCGACATAGATTAATGTATAAGGTAGCCATCTTGGTGCCTAACGATTGAAAGTGGTCATGAAACTACAAGAAAGAGCATTAGAGTAACATGAGAAGCATCTATTTTTAGACCAAAAATAGTTCTGAAAGGCTTACTATTGTTTTTTATCGAAATCAGATTGTATTTCAGCATACTAATTAACGTCATTCACAAATTCGGAAATCCAAGTCTCTATTAGAAATCGTTCAGTACATATACTCCTCAAACAAATAAAATTGTTTTCGTCTAGTAACTCCCGAAGGAATAAGCAAAAGAAAATAGAAAATAAGTAAAATGGGCGATTTTTCAGACGATATCTACTGATATGAAAGTAACTGTTGAGATAAGAATGTTTTTTAACATTTTTAGCGTAAAATTTATGGGAATAATTTAAAAGATTTGCTCTTTTAAGTCCATTCGTTTGCTACTACATATACATAATTTTGTCTTAGACGATCAATTGAATTAGGAGAGTTTGAATGTAATTGTTTTGTGACTCGTAAAAGTATCCCTGTATTTTTAAGGGTTGAATAGATTTTTATTTAAAAATTAGTGTTTAGTTTTTATAGTGTTTTACATACACTGCTATTGTATTCTAGTCTATGTAGATTTGAGAGTTTCATTCATATTTACTGCATTTTTATGATATGATACCGTCATGGAGTATCCCATTTTACATAAATGTTTGTAGATTGCCAAGTCCGTAGGTATTTATGACAAAATTTGAACACAGAGCAGCCTAAGGGGGTAGAAATGTATGTTTTGTAATAATACAATATTGCTTTTTTATATTGGTCTCCTTTGAATATCTGCTTTAGTCTCAGACAAAACAATTAGAGACCACACTGCCTATAAAACTTAAATAAAATTAATTATAAGACACTATTTTCGAAAACTTAGATCCATTATTCTTTTAAGATTAAACTGGGACAATATACTAAGCAAAAAATCAAACTAATCAACTCCATCCATGTTTTGGTTATACAACTTAACAACCTCAGGTTGGAGTACATCAATTTGTTGTTTATTATACAGTATACTAATCAGAAATACATCAACACTAAAAGAAACTAAAATTAAAAAACTACACTCACAATTAGTGTCATGAAGTACGTTTGTCCTTCCTGAAGAACGTCGATGTTTACACAAATATACAAAGTTTACAAGAATAATAAGCATGTTTTTAAATAAAAAAGCATACATTTTAAAGTTTCTACTGACCATCAAACCAATTGTTCCTATATTTCAGCTGTTAATTCTACGTAAACATAGATCCCAAATTTGTTTGGAGGTGAGACAGTTCGCAAGAAACTGACGTAATTAACTTCATGCCGTTGTTTCTGCGTTCGCTTCTAGATGCTCTATCATTCATAAATGAGTGAATACACTGTCCGTCTACAGGAAACGTGTTATTTCATAAGGCTGTATGCCACTATTCGGCAATATGATGCTTATTAAGTTTGTGTCCTCGAAGAGGACGCTGTGACTGAAAGGGTTATGCTTTGATGGAATGCTCATATTACAAATTCTAACTATCAACATTATTATAACAGCATCCATCCATTAAACTTTAAGTAGTTCGTTTTATTTTTTTGTTTGATATTGATATCAGTCTTAAATTTTGTCGCAATATCGTACAACTTCTGCAGGTTTTGCTGTTAGTGGAAGCTGACAGTTCAGTCCTTTGTAGGTGTTGTCATTACTCGCGAAATCAATACCACAGTAATTGAATGTCGTCGGTAATTAATAAAGTGGGCTTTGTTGCTCAGTTGGGTTCGTGTAGATGTTTAGATATTGCTAAGAAATTAATCGTAAAGTTAAGACCGGCCGAATTTTGTAATATTAAATTAACGTGATGGATAAAAGATTTTTGCGCCAGCTTGTTAACCAAAAAATTAATATGTGTAGTGAATGTTGAGTAAATGTTTCGTTATTAATGTTGCTTATTGTTATATTCCAACGCTTGCTTATGTTATGCTTTATGTTTTAATAGAAACATTTCGATACCCATACCAGATGCGAACTACAAGATAAACCATTTAAAAAGAAAAAACAATATAAATAGTAAGAAGGTAATAGTGTTTAATTTCAAATATTCATCATTCATATCTTCGTAATTAAACATTATAAAAATCCACAAGGAAGAACTTCCTGTAGTTGGCTGTATACCATTAATTACAAGTGAAATTTAATAAAAAATTTTTCTCTTGGTAAAAGGTATATTAATTTAAAAAGCCCCTTAAGGGCTACAAACATATAAACAAAATGTGTTCGCTCTGTAACAGGAGCATCATCAGTGTTACCTAAAATAAGTATAACCATATTAATTAAAGCAAAATGTTAAAGTTAAAATGATGACCAAGATAAAAGCAAAGTTTGGTTATACTTACAAGAACATGGTGAGCCAACCAAAAAATACAAAGGTCAAAGCCTTTCAAAAACAGACAAAAGTCTAATATAAATAAATACATCGAAAAATCCAAAGGATGGATAAAATTCCTAAGGATACGGCCCTAGGGCAACATATGACTCCCACACGTGGTAAGTGGGTGAAAAAGTTACTAGGTCATTATGTTATAACAGGTGGCAGGCAACTAAGAGATGCAACTGTCTGATGTCAGGACGACAATTGTCAATGATTGAAGTTTTATTAAATGTTGGTTACGCAGCTTCTAAAATTAAAGTTATTTATGGTACAAGCAATGATAACAGCTAACATCAGTGTGTTGGAATTATAAAATTACAGAACTTAGTGAGAATAAATTATCTAAGATTTATAAAATAATGGGCGAGTTTGAAATTCCATAATCATCATTGAGGTGTATATAAATTGATGAAGTAAAGATAGGCAAACCAAAATACAGGAGGCGTGTTTTGTGGTTTGTGTTAAAATTAGATAATTATTATTTGTGAACCAACACAAATGATGGTTAAAAAAAGGCTGCATGAAGATGAGACAAGTGAATAGGGGTTGTGATATCGAATGCTGAGGAATGTTGTAGTGCAAACAAACTTGTTTATAATAGGATATAGATGGATTCATCAACAACAATTTAAATGACTGAAAAGGTTGTTTTAAAGCTTAGTCCAAATTTCTTTATTCTGTCCTTTTATGTAAAATAACATCTAGGGCAAAGAAAAATTAATAAAATTGGATAAAAGTATCTAAGCTATGTCTAAAGTGAGGTCAGATGAAGTTAAGTGTTGAGTAAAATTATTGAGTAAATGGGGAAATTTTTTTTTATAAATGTGTTTATTTAATAAAATTAAAAGGTAAAACAGAATAAAAGAACGGTGGATAGATAAATGAAGTTGTGGATGAAAAAATTTTGATATCACAATTATGACAATTAATGATAATAATTATTGAGAGACTGGGAACTCAAGAGACCCAACAACCAAACAAACCTGATGATGTGAGTAGAGAAGGTGGGCTGATAGAATAACTTGATGTGAGAAATTTGATTGAATTATTGTATGTATTGTTGGATGAATGAGTTAAGAAAAGGAAATGGTTATGATTGGAAAATAAACGAAAACCAGGTTGATAAAGATGATGTGAAGAGAATGGGAGAGATATTGACTAGATATATTTGTGCAATAGTTGTGACAAATAGATGTTGTAAGCAATAACAATATAAAATCACACCAAGTATATCAAAGCAAAGTTATTGTTATTGCACACCACGATTATGCTCCAGTAAAATTCGGTGCATCAACAATAGTCGAACCCGCTTATTAAAATAGCCTTCGTGCCAAGCAAAAGTATTCCTATAACCAAGATATTCTAATAACCGATCATTAGTGTGTAGTGAAACTGTTTCAGGACCTCAAATTTCTATTCCCTAAACCGGGACATTCCTATAACCGGTATTCTAATAAGGGGGTTCGACTGTATTTGGAAATGACACGAAATCGCTAAGTAAAACTAACTATGGTTGTTTTCAGAGGCTTTTTTCAGTGTGGCGCAAGTGACAGAAAAAAAGGCACGTCCGTGATACATACACATGTATAACAGTTATTCCAGTTGTTGATAGATGGCGCTAAAATAAAAAAAATAGTTTTACCGATTTACTGATTATTTCCCTATTACATATCTATACAACTATAATTTAAAGTTCTTCTGATTCTTTCATTGTGTCATTAATGATGTAATATATGATTTTAATAATGTAGAGAATCATATCATAGCATGACATTTTAATTAAAACTGACAGTTGTCAGAATCGTAATCGTAATTTGGTATAAAAACAAATCAATTGTGTTTATTTCATTTATAAAAAGGTATGTTCTTTGATTTGTATAGTTTTTTAAATTGTACAGATTATGTATAGTCGTATAGATTCTATAGATAATACATAAATAATTTTTTGTTCGATTATAGCGCCATCTATCAACACCTAAAATAAATTTTATAAATGATTTTAATCACGGACATACCTTTTTTCCGTCACTTCCAACTAAATGCGTTAGAAAGAAATCGAAAAACTGTGACGTACTGAAACATGCCTATGAGAAGGAGAGTACCTTTGTTCGGTGTAAGAAACAATAGGGGCTCTTGTCATCGATGACCCAAAATTATAATCTATAAAACTGGGCAGTGCATATCTCGGCCCAAGAAACAGGTAGGTCTTTTAAAAATGTCCCAAGTTCGCGCAAAGATTAAAACTGGCCGATGTAAAATATACCAGCTCGGCTCATGGGATATTAATTATTACTATAGTCGGTTCGCTAAACTCAGACACAACTGGCTAGTGATTTTAGTTCTGTATTTTGTCATGCTTTGTAAAACATAGTGCAAAAATAGTGACATTAGTGTACCTTCAACTAGAAATAATTGTTTTTGACTACATGGGAAGTGGCATAGCAGATACCCAAACAGTCAATATGTCTCAAACATCTAACCAATCTTTATTGTATGTATCACTAGCGAAATCGATTCCACAGCCAATATTTACAACCAAGAGAGACTGTTTCTTAAATTCGCAAAGAACCCAAAATTTCGTTAAAATATTGAAGGAAGGGGTATTGAGGGTAGGATGTTTTTCTATGTTGATAAAATTTTTTCCCTAATCTATAATTCCAAGATAAAATTGTTATTACACCTACTAATGGAGTACTAATACCTACCTGTTAATCTTTGAGCCGAAATGGGGGTTTTTAACATGTACCTGCGGTATCATAAAGGACTAAAGAATAAGAATGAGCCGAGATCAGTTAACCCCATAAAACTATGGTACAGTTTACCGAGAGGAGGATTATCAGTTTAACCATCAAACCAGTCGCGCAGTAAGGCTCCGTCAATCAGTAGGAATTTGGGGGCTCCCGGGTATAGTGTATTGTTAGAGAAATAAAGTTTCATCTTTAATTTCTTGTTTCACTATCGGCGATCGAAGGTACAGCTGAGCCGATCTCATACAAATAGTATAATGAAAAATCTTAACTTAGTTAATATTACACTTTTCCACAATTTTCATCACAATACACCTGACAGTTTAAGATTTTTTTATTATTGAATTTACAAAATAAAAAAAATTGTATATTTAGGAATATTTATAGCGTGTATGTGTGTGCACTAACAAATAAATATCCGCATTTTGCAATATGTTTAGACTACACAATAATTTAGTGCTATCAAAAAATTCCCAGTTTGAGCAACCGAAGTTTTTCCTGATCAATAATCAATTTGCAATTACTTTGAGCCACCTACGAACTATTTTGTTACAAAAACAAGTTATACAATCTCTAAAAAATTTGACACTAAAGAGCAAAGTCAAACTATCATGAGGAAACCTTTGTAAACACTACTTGATTGAAAATGCAATTAGAGTTAATTAATTATTGGCATCGACTCGCTTTCTGGTGAACTTGCAATGCAAACGCCACTGTTAGTTAAATGAATCAAGGCAAATTACATTACGAATCAAATTAACAGCTTTTAGAACATATTTCAATATTGATAGTAGCAGAACGATCGATAGTAAAGAAGTATAGAGACTACAGTATTTTAAACACTTAGAGATATTTTTCCTTTACTATGGCACTGTGAGAACTCTCCGAGGTTGGTGATTGTCTCCAATACTCCTTACATTTTTTTTCATTGGCCTCTATCTTTAGCTGCTATAAGGGTTTCACAGAATGAGTGGTCCGCTGAATTCTGAATTTGATTAGACCATCTGGTTAGTGACTGTTCTCTTGGTCTTCTTGCTGGAACGTTTCCAGAAACAATTGATCTCTTTAAATTATCGTCACCTTTGGGAAGCAGGTGACGAAAGAAATGAAGCTGCAGACATGTTGTGGATATACATTTTTTTAATGTCAAGTTGGTTAAAAATGGAAAGGTTTGTCCAATGACTTCTCCAAGTGAAGCGCAGCATTCGCTTCCAACACCACATTTTAAAGGCATCCATTTTTTGGAGTTTTTGGGTGTGAAGATTCAAGGTTTCTGTTCCATATACAAATATTGAGAATACATTTGCATTCACCTATCTCATCTGTATTTGAGAGATAGATGTGATTTTCCAAACTTTAGTTAGGCGACTCATAGAGTTTTTTCCAATAACAATGCGTCTCCGAACTTCTGCTGCGTAGCTGCCATCGAAACTAGATCCGAGATAGTTAACTATCTGATATTCCTACATGTAGTTACTCAAGCTGATTTGCTTTAAATCCGTCTATCACCATTATTTTCTTCTTATCTTTATTAATTTTAAGACCAGCTTTAATGCTTTCCCACTCAACTCTTCGCAGTAGATACAGCATTTATTGTTCATTTGATACTATATAAGGGTAATGTCATCAGTAAATCTAAAATTTCGGGTTTTTCTACCACTCACCGTTACTCCACCTTCCCATCATTCTAAGGTCATCCTGATGACATGTTTACCATAAGTATTAAGTAAATTAGGTTATAAAATCAAAAAAGATGAACTAACTGACCCAATTGAAGCCGGCAATGGGATTCCTTGAGTCCTTTATTATTCAACCTGATCATGGATGAAATAATAAAAAAGTAAGAACTAAAAAAGAATACCAAATGGGAGAAAAACAACTTAAAATAATCTGCTATGCAGGCGATGCAATACTAATCTCTCAAAGTGAAGATGATTTACAACGTATGCTGCACCAATTTAACATAACCGCCAGAAAATTTAACATGTTAACTTCCCCAAAAAAAGACAAAATGCATCGATATAACAGCAGATCCAATAAGATGTAAATTGGAGCTGGAAGGTCAGATAATAGAACAAGTGATGGAGTTTCTAGTAAGTATCTAGGCATCACACTATCTAGAGCTACGGAAGGCTCGAAACAGAAGTAAAATATCAAGTGAATAGAGCAAACAGAGCCGCAGGTTGCATAAATGACATATTATGGAAAAACAAACATATCGGAAAAGAAATGAAAGGCAGAATTTACAAAACAGTCATCAGACCAATAATTACATAAGCGGTAGAAACACGACCCGGCACAGAGAGGACAAACAGATTGCTCGAAACAGCGGAGATGAAAACCCTCCGAAAAATCGATGGTAAGACTCTATGGGACAGAGCTAGAAGTACAGATATTCGACGGAGATGCAAGGTGGACAACATTAATAATTGGGTAAGAAACAGAAGAATAGAATGGAATGACCACATAAGCAGAATGACAAGAAATGTAGTAGGAAGGACAGCGAGAGGTTCCCCAATAGGAAGACGGTCAATGGGAAGACCACGAAAACGATGAAACGACAACTTACTAGAGGCACATTGAAAAAACAGACAGAGTCATGTCTATACAAAAAGAAGAAGAAGATAAAGAAGAAGAAGAAGGTTATAAAATGCATCCTGATCTACCAGGTAACCATGCATTTTCTGTTTCTCATAACATGACTAATACTTTTTAAACAAACATTTAAATAAACAACTAAATATTTCTCTATACCAATTAGTTCTAAAATTTTTCAAACGGTATTATTAGTCAAGATGCAAGTACAAAACAAGGTTCAAAAGAAAAATACAAATATAAGTTTAATGAATATTTATTTCTGCAAAAGCTGACTAATATGCTTCCTTGCTTTTAACTAAAAAAGTGTTTTTACGCAAAGTAAACAACATTCAATTAAAAATATTCATTTCTAAAAAAATCTGTTTACGTTTATACCTTTTACTGAAGCTTTGAACTTTTCCCTTTACAATCATGCTGGTTTTCTAATGTTATGAGAAAAATACTTCGGAAAATCGGCTATTGTTCCTCAAATGTTTCATTTGTAACAATTTTGTTTTTACATTTGAAATCCGTTATTTCTTTAAGTCAATTATTTCGAGGACTGTACTGCTTTTAAATAAAGAAAGATAGCAAATATATAAGAGGAAAACTTTTTGACTGTTAGTAGAGTTTATAAAGAAAAACTGAATTAGGGGAACAGGAAGATAAATTAAAAAATTCAGTAATACAATTTTCGATATAATGTTGTTTTCTTTTTATGCGTACGTAACATTGTGTTTGTTACCGAACTGTCTTGGGCATCTTCGTTGTGGTGTCAAATATTTTGCAACCGGGACCCAATACTACTTAAAGTTAAGAAAAAAGATTAAAAAAATGCGAGAAGTTCAATAATTGTCGTAGAAATAAATACCATTTAGGTACCCAACACTCTTAGAAACATTTTAAAAATTAACACAATCGATAACATAGTTTTGTTTTTGTTCTTCTTCTTGATGTGCCTATCGGTGAGGAATGTTGGCGATCATCATGGCAATCTTTAAAAGCATATACTAGAAAAAAAAAATGAAACCGGACTTATTTGCGAAGTTCAACCTCTGTTTCCTACACTATATAACATGAACATGAAACTGTTTCGTTCTTCACAATTTATTTGTTTCATGTTTCACGTTTTATGTTTCACGTTTCTTTTATATTAAGCCCGACCGCACATCAAAGAAACATGAAACGTAAATTACGTTTCATGGAAATACACCACTGCTAAACAAATATACGTCCGGCCATTTATGAAACTCTCCGAAAATAAAAATATGTCATGAGCATGAATCACACTCGTTTCATTGGTAGGCGGACTTTGAGATTTGTTTAGCAGTGTTTTAGTTTCATGAAACATGTTTTTCGTTTCATGTTTCTTTGGTGTGCGGCTTGGCTAAAAAGCAATTAAAGAGCGCCGCTGACAGCAACGACCACGTCACTATCCATTGCCGACTATACAAATTTTCTTTTTCTTTTATCGATTAGCATATCACATGGAACGGTTACTTTTTTTAAAATTTATTTGTTTCATGTTTGACGTTTAATGTTTCACGTTTCATGTTTCTTTGATGTGCGGCCTGCCTAATGGGACGGTACGCCAGTATTGTGAGATTCACATTAGGTAAAGTTTTATATGCCGGACTTGTCGATAATATTTGCTTCCTTGCAAAATCAAACACTACTGCGCTAAAAAATAAAATTGAGAGAAACCTGATTTTATATGAAATATTAATTTTAGTCAACTTTTGAATTGAATTGCATTGAAAAAAACTTTTCTTAAACGATGAAAATGCTCTTCATAATATAATTGTATTTTTGCAAATAACGTCGGTGACTAACTTTTCCGACGATCAATTATAAAACTTTTCTTATCTCAATTCAAATAAAATCATTATAAAATCTTCTAACACTGCGGAATGCAATTTAACGTCCCGTTTATAGTTTCCCGTTTTCGCAGTTTTGCTTCCATACAAACTTTGCTGATACACACTCTGCATATTTTTTGCCCTCGGCGATATCGTAAATTCGGAAGCAAGTTAAAGAAACACAATAAACTTCCACAGTTTATTTGTTTATTTTGAAGTTTTAAAATTTTAATAAAGCAGAGCAATAAAGAAAATTTATATCAAAATATGTATGCAGGCAACACTTTGTTTTGTTTCTCGATGCCTAGCTTCATTAATATGAGTTTTGGTATTCGGAGTTTAGAATGGATAAAGTTACATAATTTTCACATTTCAGTAACTGCATATAAACAACACCAAACTAAGATTGTACACTATGAGGAAATTGTAGAGTTTTGGCCTAAATATAAATTAATACACTCAGATGCAAAAAAACGCAACGGAGAAAATTTTGGTCAAATTCAAAGTATTTCAGTTTTTTAATTTTTAGCCCTACTCTGATGATTTTTTTAGCACACTGTGTAGAAATTTATAAATTTTAATTTGGTATAGTGAGTTTTGTAATACAACTTTGTATTTGACTTATTATACAGGGTTAATCGAAAGGTGGTTTTTTATCCGAAGTTTGAAACATCCTGTGGAATAATTTCGTTAGCGGATTTTCGTAAAATCTTGTTTTTTGGTTGCAACCATGTCTTCTAAGTATTATGTTTTTGTTTCATGTGAAAATATGGATTGGTTTATTTTTGGGAGCGAAATGACTTTGCCACTCACAATTTACGACTTTTCCTATTATGTATTACCATTATCTTTTGTATTAATTTGTGATACGACGATGGGGACTTTGGTGACTGATATCGAAGGAATTTTCATATCGACATCCCAGAAGCACTGTATTTAAATAATGATTAAAAGCAACGACATGATCTTGGTTTTAATGAACAATGATAACAATAACAAAACATAAAAAAAAAACAACTTAAATGTAACTTAACCTAAGTACGCAAATAACAAAGAAAAACTACCAAAAAATAACTTAATACTTTGTATTTTCTCTCCTAGCCTCTACAACTGCCTGTACAAGTCGGCTCATGCTGTCTATGAGTTTGCAAATATCATCTTGCTGGATGTTTTGCCATTCCTCTTCTAGAGCCAAACGAAGTTCGTTAATTTTCGTTAATTGTGGCTGGTGCGACTTCCCGATCTATAAGATTTCAAGTTTGTGGTATTACAGGTTTGTGACCAAGCATGTCACGAACGTGCTCTACGTTTGTTGTATTCCGCCGACTTCTCTATAGTTTATTATTACCAGTAAGTGGTCGTTAGTGGTATATACGGATCTAAACCCAGCTTGTTCTCTAGGCTGATTAGAAGTCTAACTTAATCTCCAGTCTTTTTTTGATAATTTTTGTGAAAAGTTTATACAGGGTGTAACAAAAATACAGGTCATAAATTAAATCACATATTCTGGGAACAAAAATAGTTCGAATGAATCTAACTTACCTTAGTACTAATATGCACATAAAAAAAGTTACAGCCCTTTGAAGTTACAAAATGAAAATCGATTTTTTCAAATATATCGAAAACTATTAGAGATTTTTTAACGAAAATGGACACGTGGCAATTTTATGGCAGGATAATCTTAAAGAAAAATTATAGTGAAATTTTTGCACCCCATAAAAATTTTACGGGGGTTTTGTTCCCTTAACCCCCCCCCCCCTCAAACTTTTGTGTACGTTCCAATTAAATTATTATTGTGGTACCATTAGTTAAATTCAATATTTTTAAAACTTTTTTGGCTCTTAGTATTTTTTCTATCAGGCAGTTTTTATCGAGTTGCGGCTTCTTTTTTAATATATTTACATAAAAATTTTATGGGGGTTTTGTTCCTTTAAACCCACCAAGTGTTTGTGTACGTTCCAATTAAACTATTACTGCGATACCATTAGTTAAACACAGTGTTTTTAACACTTTTTTGCCTCTTTGTATTTTTACGATAAGGCACCTTTTATCGAGATGTGGCTTATTTTTTTAATATGGTTCAAAATATACCAAAAAATGTAAATCATAAATAAATTTTCATATTATTACTAATAGTATAGTATAGTTGATCCAAAAATGGTCCACACAATGTCCAGAAAAAAGTCACACCAATTTGAGCGTCAGGTTTGGGGGGGTGAGGGGGAGAAATCGGTAAATTCGTAGTTTTTTAAGTTTTTCGCCAATATTTCTAAAAATATGCGGTTTAGCATGAACAACCTTCTATACAAAATTGTTCTACATTAAATTTGAAATAAAAAAGACCCTATGCATAATCTTTATAAAATGAATGGTTCCAAAGTTACGGAGGTAGTATAGAATAACTGGTCCAAAACATCCAAAACATCCAAAGTAAAAGTTTTTCTCTAACATCAAAATGTTCTATATGGTCCACATATTGTTCAGTAAAAAGTTACACCATTTTGAGCGTCCGGTTTGGGAGGAAGATGGGAGAGAAGCCGGTAAATTAGTAGTTTTTTTAAGTTTTTCGTCAATATTTCTAAAACTATACTTTAGCTTAAACAATGTTATATACAGAAATGTTCTACATGAAATTTAAAACAAAATATGTTCTATACATAATTGTTATAAAATCAACGATTCCAGAGTTACAGAGGGTGAAAAGTCGAAGTTTTCGATACTTTTTATATTTTTTGGGCAATATTTATGATATAACTATACCAAAAACCCAGACATCCAAAGTGAAAGGTATCCTCCAACACCAAATTGTTCTATATGGTCTACATAATGTTCAGAAAAAAGTCACACCATTTTGAGCGTCGGGTTTGGGGGGGGGGGAGAGGGGAGAGAAATCGGTAAATATAAAAAGTATCGAAAACCTCCACTTTTCACCCTCCGTAACTCTGGAACCGTTGATTTTATAACAATTATGTATAGAACCTTTTTTGTTTTAAATTTTATGTAGAATATTTTTCTATAGAACATTCCTTAAGCTAAATCATAGTTTTAGAAATATTGACGAAAAACTTAAAAAACTACTAATTTACCGACTTCTCCCCCATCTCCCCCATCTCCCCCCCAAACCGGGCGCTCAAAATGGTGTAACTTTTTACTGAACAATATGTGGACCATATAGAACAATTTGGTGTTAAAGGAAAACTTTTACTTTGGATGTCTGGGTTAGGCCTTTTTTTGGACCAATTATACTATACTCCTCGGTAACTTTGGAACCGTTCATTTTAGAAGGGTTATGCATAGGGCCTTTTTTATTTCAAATTTAATGTAGAACAATTTTGTGTAGAAGATTGTTCATGCTAAACTGCTTAGTTTTAGAAGTATTGACGAAAAACGTAAAAAACTACGAATTTGCAGATTTCTCCCCCCTCTCACCCCCCAAACCCGACGCTCAAAATGGTGTGACTTTTTTCTGAACATTATGTGGACCATATAGAACAATTTGGTGTTGGAGGATAACTTTCACTTTGGATGTCTGGGTTTGGGTCTAACTATACCATTTTATAAGTCTTCATAATCATACTTAACCATATACAAATATATGGTGGATTTGACAAATATTCAAAATATCTCGATAAAAACTCGACTTTTCGAAAAAGTACTAAGAGGCAAAAAAGTTTTTAAAACATTGTGTTTAACTAATGGTACTACAATAATAATTAAATTGGAACGTACACAAAAGTTTGGCGGGGGGGGGGGGGGGGGGAGTTTAAAAGAACAAAACCCCCATAAAACTTTTATGAGGTGTCTAAAATTCACTATAATTTTTTCTTAAGATACTACTGCTGTAAGATTGCCACATGTCCATTTTCAATAAAATATCTCAAATAGTTCTCGACATATTGGAAATAATCGATTTTTATTTTGTAACTTCAAAGGGCTGTAACTTTTTTTATGTGCACATTTGCACTAAGGTAAGTTAGGTTCAATCGAACTTTTTTTGGTCCCAGAATATGTGATTAAATTTATGACCTGTATTTTTGTTACACCCTGTATATGTGTGATAGTAGACTGATAGGACGGTAGTTTTTTACATCTCTTATGTCACCTTTTTTGTGCAATAAAACAATGACTGCATTGTTCCATTGAGAAGGTTCCATATATTAATTATATTACTTCATATTAATTATGACAGCTTATTTTATTGAAATTAAATATTTCTATTTATTTTTAAATTTTCTAACATTATGAAGTAAGTTTGTTCTCATTAAGCTCGATTTTATTTTCTTGTCTTTTTTGTTTCGGCTACAAAGTTTTTCTACCTTGGTTTTGACATGTTTGGCTCAAAGCTATATAAAATACATAAATAAAATTAAAACTTCAGTACAGATTAACTGGGTTTTATTTTTAACTAAGCCGTAACTGTTTTGTTTTATAAAAAAAGTTCTATAAACTGTTTAGTACCACATGAAAAAAGTTAAGGTATTTCATATACCTTAAATATCAAGATCTTATAATTAGGTTCTTTATATTGTTATGTGCTCTTTAGTTGTCCGCTCAGATAGTTTTTTCGTATGAACCAGGAAAAATGCATCAAAAATAGCAGATGTAACCATTTCCTTTAAAAATCTTCTCTATACAGGGTGTTTCGTTATTAATTGGAAATAAACTGTATATTCTCGGACTCAAAATATTAAGGTTTAACCCAAATAACTTACATAAAATGTGACTCCTTACTGAGTTTCAGGATGTTTTATTTAAAAATTTAAAAACTATTTTGTACCCAGTACTTTAAAACTATTGGACATATCCTTGTCATACTTGGCAGCAAGTGTACCCTACTAAATTACAACCGTTTCTGGCTACTACCAGAGGCGTGCGACGGAGGAAAGTGAATGGTTGGCCCTTCCTAAATTCTACGCCACTGGCGTAATTGCCATTTTAGTGCAATTTTTATATTTTTCAATACTTTCTACGTAAATAATATCCGCTTTATTCGTAACGATAAAGTCATTAGTTTTCGAGATATTTGAAGTTAAAAATGAAACGGCACAGTTATTTTGATTAATGTATTATGCCCCTTTGTTTTCAACTTCAAATATATCTAAAACTAATGATTTTGATTAATGTATTATGCCCCTTTGTTTTCAACTTCAAATATATCTAAAACTAATGATTTTATCGTTACGAATAAAGAGTATTTTAGTTACATAAAAAGTATTGGAGAATCTAAAAATTATGCTAAAATAGCAGTTTCGTCAGTTGCATAGGATTTGGGAATGGTTAACCGTTCACTTTCCCCTGTCGCACATCTCTGGTAGTAGTCAGAAACGATTTATTTAACATAATTTAATAGGGTATACAGTACCTACACTTTCTATCAAGTATGACATGGATATGTCGAATAGTTTGGAAGTATTATTTTTTTAATAATTGATTCTATATTTAAAACTTTAGGAAATATTTGTACTTAAAAACCATTAGACATATTTATCCTTATCATACTTAGCAGAAAGTGTAGGTACTGAACACCCTACTAAATTATGATAGATGCTCTTGAGGCATACGACACGGGAAAGTGAATGGTTGATCCTTCCCAAATTCTAGGCCACTGACGGAACTGCTATTTTACCATACATACTTTTTAGATTCTCCAATACTTTCTATGTAAATAATATACTCTTCATGCGTAACGATAAAATCGATAGTTTTATAGGTCTGGATCCCACTTATGAAAAAAAAGTTGATTAATAGCAAGCTGAAAATTTGTTAATAGCTTGAGGGTGTCTAGTCGGACAAACTTTAATATATAGGAACACTGGAACAGGGGAAGTTTTAATTGTGGAACAGGTTAAAAATTTGGAATTGCCAGACCACGAAAACGTCACATGTATTTTGTCCGACAGAACTTCCAATTGATTTGTTACAATTTCATTAAACTCTCATGCAAAAATCAAGCTGCTATTTATCACCAAATGGCAATTATAATGAGTGGGACACGTAGAATATGTCAAATGACAGGAATTATGACAGGTGATAAATAGCAGTCTAATTTTTGCATGGGAGCTTAATGAAAGGGTAACAAATCAATTGGAAGTTCTGTCGGATAAAATACATGTGACGTTTTCGTGGTCTGACCGTTCCAAATTTTTAACCTGTTCCAGAATTAAAACTTCCCCTGTTCCAGTGTTATCATTTATCAAAGTTTGTCCGATTAGACACCCTTTAAGCTATTAACCAATTTTCAGCTTGCTATTAATCAACTTTTTTATATACCTATTAGAGGTAATTTGTTTTCAGGAAATTCTTTTTCCGTGTGGATATTTTTTATTGCTTTTTGTAACATAATACATTATGTGCTGTACTGTATGTATCAATTTCCTCCATAGGTTTGACGCTTGAATCATAACAGAAAATCAAAAACGATATCAAATAGACGAAATTTAATATATTATGCTGTTATATCGTACGACTGACACAAATAAAATTCTTTTAGTGAAAAACGAAAAACAAGTTCACATAAAACTCTTTGAAGTCTATAAAAATAAACGAGTCACCTTTTGTGCTTGTACGTGATATGTTTGTTACATATTTGTTTTGAAAAACTAGATCGATTCCCTGGAAGCAACATTAGGTGCTTGTTAAGCTAAAATAACAGGAGTGACATTCACAAGGAAATATGCGATAAATATCCTTAAGGAGACAAACAAATACATTACTGCCGTTACGTACAAACATTCAAAGTAGATGCTGTCTCTTTTTCTGATATTATTTGGATTATTCCGTGATCGGAAATAAGATCTACTAACAATAAAGTCAATATTTATTACATGTTTTTAGTATAAATCAAAGAGAATTATGGCTTATTCTTTTATTGGTGCTTTAAAATAACTCATTGATGACATTTCATGGTTCATTGTTTTTGGAAATGAAACTTTTTTCGTTTAGGACAATATATTACAAAACTTAATTGCCATTGTCGGATCTGACCCAACATTCCACCACTAGATGTTTATCCGTTTGTCTTGTAGCGCCGCAATCACAATTTGGAGAGTGTATTTTGCCCCATCTGAAAAGTGAGTCAGAGCACCTGTTATAGTTTGTTCTTTTTATATTCAATGTGGACCATATTCGTCTTCGTGGGTCGAAACCTCTGGCTTGCTCCTCGAGGCTTGCCACCTCGTGGCATATTCCGGGTGGCAGGAGGTGCACTCTTTTCCCATTCTTTTCACCAGGGGTTGGTTATCTTGAAGTTCCTTTCGATTATTTCTTGAATGAAGTTGAATGAATTAATTTCAATCGGTCGTGTGAAGGAGCTATATGGCTCAGTGCTGGTACCCAGTACGTTGGAGTGGCCTTGATTGTTCCTGATATAATACGCAAAGCCTTAATATGTGAATAGAACTTGCCAGTTCTATGCTTAAAAGTATATCTAGGCTTGTAATATTTTTCACTTTTTTAATATATGATCTTGTACAAGGCTTCGCAACGTTTGAACAAAAGTTGTGAAGTAGTGAACACGGTTAAAAGTCGTAAATTGGAATACTTTGGTCATATAATGCGTCACCCAGAAAAATATGACATACTTCACCTTGTCATGCAAGGTGAAATAATGTGAAAAAGAACTGTGGGCCGCCGTATAACTTCTTGGCTTAAATACCTACGCCAATGGTTTGGGAAAACTAGCACTGAACTATTTCGTGCGGCTGTAAATAAGAAAATGATTGTTGATATGCTGGGCAACATGAGAGAAAAAGATCGACAAGCGGTCTCGACACATTAAGAAGAAGAAGAGGATCATTATTTTCTCCAATACTTTTAACAAATTTTCTCGATTGGTCTCTATCTTCAGCTTCTCTAAAACTTCTTGACTTCTACAAAACATGTCTTAACGAACTTGCGAATTTGGTCAAGAATGGAAACGTTTGTCCGATGAGCTATCCAAGGTGTGCACATCATTCTTCGCCAACACATCTCAAAAAAACGAATATTCGTAATGTAAGCAAAAAATACAAATATTAAAAAAAGAACCGTCGAAATCAATAAACAAAAACCAGACATACAGTTAACAGCTAATTCCCCCTCCAACGCTCGTGCAAGTACACAGTAGGCCCCCAAAGCGTGCCGTAAAAAAACGCTATTTTGAAGGATTTTATACGACTTAATAAGTTTCTTACTCCCAAAATTCTTTCAAATACTTCACTCTCTGCTGACAGACAAAGAAAGCGACAATTGACCGTTTTTGGCCTTAGTTTGTAAATAACTAATAAGTCCAAAAAATCGTTTGTAGGAAACATATACGTTCTTTTTATAGAGGTTGATACTACTCAAAACAGGTGTAGTTTACCTGACTGGATCAGTGTCACGAGAAAAAATTTGTTTTCCTGGACTATTCATCAAATACATCTGAAGAACATCAAATACACTATCAGGTACACCTGAACAGGTAGATCTGTCCGGTGTACCTGATAGTGTATGGCGGATCAGGTCGCCAGTAAGGCTAGTTATTCTCGCCACACACTATGAGTTACACCGGACAGGTCTACCTGTGCAGGGGTACCTGTCAGGTGTATCTGACAGTAAGTGGCCGGTGTTAGTATCCTAAAGTTCTTAGTATGTCAAACAAAAGCCGATTTACTAATATATTAGTAATAGCTCTTGAATCATTAATAATCTCACTTTCAAGATTCCGTCTAATTAAGAAAACCAACCCCCTCGTTCTATTTTATGACTTGAAATGAATAATGCCAAACTCCCTGTTCCCACGCCACCTTATTAACTAAAGTGTAACGTTTACATATCTAGTTGATTATTTTAAATTGCTTCTCATCTAACTTTATTGTGGTCGTCGAGAATAATTATCCTCATAATTTTAAACAGTCCCTTGCTGACCACATCTTTGTTCATGAAATATGAAATATGGGGTGCGTTTCCTAGGCAACGTTTCCAAAACACAACACGCAATAATTTATTTCTGCCAAGTGACACTTCAGTAAATTCATTCCCGTTATCAATTCTGGACTTTGTATCCAGATATATTTTGGTTGAACCTGTATGGTTCGAGTAGTTGATTTTTAGGCCAGTGTACACTAAACTGGCTTTGGGTGTAGGTTTAAACTAGTGGGTTGGAAACTAGGTTTTGAAATTGGTGTTTGGTTCAACTCAACAAATTTCCAGAGATATAATAGGATAGATAGATAAGATAAGATTACCACAGATAAGAAGAAAAAGATAGAGAAAGATGGGTGCTACTTAGCTTTTTATAAATAAAAGAAGAAAGTTAAGATATCTTGAAAAACAATTTATCTTGTTGATGTTTCTTTCTGGTCAAAATATAGGTAACTATCTTGTTAATTAATTGATAGCTATATTTCTGATAACTCATTTAACTGTTATAATTATTTCTAAGAGTAAAACGGTATTTATCTTAGAAATTGATATGATACTATGTTAACTATACAGTGTGGGCCGAAGAAAACAGTCCACCTAGATTTTTGGAAGTATTTATTATATTTTAAGGAAATGAAGAAACAGGTCAATTTTTGGTCTAATGTATCTCCCATTTTTTACGGTACATACGTATGTCATTTGTCAACCCCTTCCCTTCCACTTCGCCCACCCCTTATTTTTAAATAGGGAATAGGGGTCGAATGCTAGCTCATTCGAAAGGTTATTTAATTCTCCATTGAGTAATATTAACATTGGCATAATTATTTATACAGAGTGGCCAAGAAATATTATTTTGAATTAAATTAATTGACACCAAAAGAAAAATGTATGTAATTTATTTAACTCAAAATACATTCTGCTGCTGACAGAAAACAGAAAAAAATGTTTATTTGATAAATAAACATTGTTTGTAGCTTAAATTATATATATTCATCCAACCAAGAGGCAGATGGGTTGCAGCTTGAATATTGAAATTAAGCGAAAAGCAATGTTTATTTATCAAAAAATAATTTTTTTCTATTTTGTGACAGCGGTAAATGTATTTTGAATTAAATAAATTACATACATTCTTCTTTTGCGTCAATTAATTTAATTCAAAATAATTTTTCTTGGATACCCTGTATAAATAATTATGTCAATATTAATATTACTGAATAGAGAATTGAATAACCTTTCAAATGAGCTAGCACACGATCCCTATTCTCTATTTGGAAATAAGGGGTGGGGATGTGGAAGGGAGGGGGTTGACAAATGACAGATGTATGTACCGTAAAAATGTGTTCCCCTTAGATCAAAAATCGACCTGTTTCGTCACTTCCTTAAAATCTAATAAATACTGCCAAATATCGAGGTGGACTGTTTTCTTCGGCCCACTCTGTATATTACTGAAATTAGATCAAAATAGAAGCAGAGATGTTCTGTTCCCAAGACAGAACCAGAAGTAGCGATTTTCGATTAATAAAATTACTAGCTAGCAAACATGGGTGAGAATGAAAGAAGAGCTTTCTATGACCAATTAGGAGAAGTCCTGAGTGATATTCCATCAGAGGAGAAAGTTGTAATAGGAGGTGATTTCAATGCACATGTGGGCCAAGCCAAGGCAGGATACGAAGCAATACATGGGGGATTAGGCTTTGAAACTAGAAATGAAGCTGGAGATGACATGCTTGAATTAGCAACAGCATTGGATATGGCGATTGTTAACACATTCTTTAAAAAGAGAGGAACTCAACTTATTACCTACAAAAGTGGACAACATCAATCCCAAATAGACTACTTCATGATAAGGAAAGAAGACATACGTGAATGCAATGACTGCAAGGTAATAGTTAGTGAGACAGTAAGCCAACAACATAAGCTGCTTATTCAGGACATCGAAGTAAAAAGCGAAACTAAACAAAAATATCGGAGAGGACCACAAAAAATCAAGTGGTGGATGCTAAAAGATGAGAAAGAAGGTCTATTCAGGAGAAGAATAGTAGAAAAATATGTTGGAACATGAAAGGAAGCCCTAATACAATTTGGAGAAAAATGGCCAGTAGTATTAGAGAAACTGCTATTGAAATACTTGGGAAAACGTCAGTAAAAAAGTTTGAGGATAAAGAGAGTTGGTGGTGGTCAAACGAAGTACAAGGAAAAATAAAAGAGAAGAGAAAATTATATAAAAAGTGGCAAGAAACCAGATCTGACACAGATCTTCAAAACTATATGGTGGCGAAAAAGAAAGCGAAAGTAGCAGTAGCAAAAGCCAAAGCAGAAGCCTATTCAAACCTGTACGATCAACTTGATACCAGGGAAGGCGAAACGAAGATATATAAAATAGCCAAACAGAGAGCTAAGAAAGCAAAACATTTTAATCAGATTAGATGTATTCGAGATGAAAATAATAATAAAGTACTTTGACAGCTTATTACATGAAGAATTTGAGAGACAGCCTGTAGAGTCAACGGAGACAGTAGCAGCAATGGTCACCAAAATAACAAACGAGGAAGTAGCTAAAGCGCTTCAAAAAATAAAGAAAGGAAAAGCGGTAGGAGCAGATGATATTCCTGGGGAAGTATGGAGAGCGTTGGGAGAGACAGCAACAAGGTGGCTAGCAGGTCTATTTAATAGAATTATGGAAGTTGGACAAATGCAGACGAATGGAGAAGCAGTATACTGGTACCTGTTTACAAAAACAAGGGAGATATGTAACAATGTACAAACTACAGGGATATAAAACTGCTTAGCCACACCATGAAAATATGGAAAAGAGTAATTGATAGACGGATACGTGAAGAGACCGAAATATCCGAGAATCAATTTGGCTTTATGCAGGGCAGATCAACAAAAGATTCAATTTTCATTATTAGGCAGTTGATGGAAAAATACAGGAGTAAAGAAAGAAACGCTCATATGGAATTCATTGATCTTGAGAAAGCATATTATAGAGTTCCTTGAGAGATTCTGTGGTGGGCACTCAATGAGAAAGGAGTCCCTGGTGAATATGTAAAGATTTTGAGGGATATGTATGAGGGAGTAACGACTAGTGTTAGGACAGGTGTGGGAGAGACTGATAAATTTCATGTGAAAGTAGGATTGCACCAACGCTCTGTGCTTAGTCCTTATTTATTCTCATTAGTTTTGGACCAGATAACAGCGAAACTACAGGGTAACATTCCATGGTGCTTAATGTATGCTGATGATGTCGTGTTAGTAGGAAATAGTGAAAGAGTCTTTGTGAAAGAACAAAAACTGTAACAGTGGAGGCAAGCTCTGGAGGAAAAAGATTTAAACTTAGTAGGACAAAAACAGAGTATTTGGAATGGTCATTTAAACATGGAGTTACTACAAATAAAATGGTATCTTTGAATGGTGAACTGATTGTAAAAAGCAATAGTTTTAAGTACTTGGGATCGGTATTACAGAGTAATGGAGAAATAGATGGAGATGCATGCAGTAGAATTAGGGCTGGATGGATGAAGTGGAAAGAAGCGAGTGGTGTGTTGTGTGACAGAAGAATTCCAATGAAGCTGAAGGGAAAATTCTATAAAACAGCCATAAGACCGGCTATGATGTACGGAACTGAATTTTGGGCAGTGAAAAGAAAGAGGAACAACGAATGCATGTGGCGGAAATGAGAATGCTTAGATGGATGAGTGGAGTGACAAAGAAGGATAAAATTAGAAATGACTATATTAGGGGAACTCTAGGTGTGGCACCAATTGATGCCAAAATGAGAAAGCATAGGTTAAGATGGTTTGGTCATGTTCAACGTCAAGACGTTAATCACCCAATATGAAGAATAGCTGAAGTGCAGATTCCTGGAAGGAGTAGGAGAGGAAGACCAAAGAAGACCTGGGGGGAGACGATAAGGCAGAACATGTTGGTAAAGGGGATTAACATTGATATGACTCAAGATAGAATTGTGTGGAGAAATGCAATTAGGGAAGCCGACCACGCATAGGAATAAGGCAAAGAGAATGATGACTAGCTAGCAAATATGGCCAAATGGACACCTTGGATATTAGTGCACCCTAATATGTCTGTGTAGATTTTGGCATTGGATCCGACCATCACTTTTAACACCGTTGCCGTATCCTCTATTTTTTCATACTATCACGCTACAATTTTTTGTGATATTATACACGAGCGGGACACCCTCAAAAAAGCGCTTAGTTTTCGAGATACTGACCACGGAGGGGTAAATGGCTAATTTTAGTCATACTTTATATTTTCGAGGGTGCTGAAAACGAAAATGAGGTTTATTTTGAATTTTATGTGGGGAACATTGTCAAAATCGCAATTTTAACTTAAAAATAAAAAAAAATAAAATCAAGTTTTGTGCGTTTACCTCGCTACAACTCTGTTTTATTTTAATATTTTTTTCTGAAATTTTTAAAATATATAGCTCTAACACTTCTGAAGACAAAGGTACCTGCTTTAAGATTTTTTCTTATCATTATAAAGGTTATGAATTTTTCAAGGAAAAAGGTGCCGATTTGTGCATTGCAAAGTTTAATCGCAAAAGTTGTGTGGCGAAGTTTAAAATTTAGCTTCTTAGTTACATTTATTTGAAAGTAAAGAGTACAAAGAAGTTTTCTGGTAAGCTTTAGGTCAAAATGTTTTATAGAAAAGAAAATAGTGCAACTTTAATGTCGATATGAGAAATCCCCAATATAACGCTTATTTTTTGAGGGACAGACAATCTAGGTCTAATTTCTCACCTTTAGTACTATCCTTTGATTATAAGCTTTCATTTGACACCTCATTTGTCATTGTCATTCTACCTAGTATAATGACGGAGAAGTAAACGTTCTTATTCTATTATTCTTGTAGGTACATTTAACATTGATTGAAATTATGAAAGAAATGGCATGGCAAGACTGTGACGCACAAACATAAGATTCAGCTGTGCGTTACATAGGGTGCACTAATATCCAAGATGTCCTGGCCAAATTATCTAACACATTGAAATCCATTACTTAAAAAAAAGAGTACTAGAATTTGTTAGAGAAAGTCGTAAACGTCTAATTTTTGCTAGTTACTACAGTTTGTGAGCTTCATATACTTTGTTTTACTTTGCGTTTATTAACGTGTAGCCCCATTCTCTTTGCTGCTGTTTAGAATGATGTGAACGATTGGACCAGGTTTGCCTTTCTTCTTGCTGTGATATCAGTTTCATTCGCATACGTTAGTATTAATTTGAACACTCCTAATAATAATGGTTCCTCTTGTTGTTATTCCAGATTAATAAATTTCTGTAGGGCAATGTTGAATAGAAGTCACGATGGGCTATCTTCCTATTTGTGTCCTATTTGCGTCCTATTTGTTTCTGGAAAGTTCTTGATATTCCGTTTTGCACTCTATTTTTTAGCAGTAAAAATTATTTTATCTGCAATGACTTAATAAATATTCCAACTACTGAAAAGATTTTGTGTATTTTTTTTCATAACAATTCGAGAAACTTCCAACTTATTGTATAAGTGCCGCTTTAGCTAAAAAATATCGCCATAGCAAGAAATTAAGCTTTAGAATGTTCTCAGCCGCAGGAAACAGTAGTTCATTCCACTTCAACCGCAAAAATGATAGTTCTGCAC
Source organism: Diabrotica virgifera virgifera (assembly GCF_917563875.1). NCBI lineage: Eukaryota > Metazoa > Arthropoda > Insecta > Coleoptera > Chrysomelidae > Diabrotica > Diabrotica virgifera. The sequence continues at coordinate 23,605,174 of NC_065443.1, forward strand.
CATTCGTCAAAATAAGAGCAAAAAATTGTCCCGCAGTGACTGGCCTAATGCCAGACCTCAAGATGTGCGAGTTTACTTGATGTGGTCGTCGAAAAGGATGTCTCTTTGTGTACTTGGCACTTGACTTGAGCGTATTTCAGACAATGTCTAATCTGGTGTTATACAATCTTCCAAGTTCACCTCTTATTCACAAAGAGAAATGTTAATCAGAAGTTAAATTACGTGTATGCTTCTAAGTTACGTACGTGATAAAGATATCAAATCATGTGGTTTTACCCGAAATACGCATATACGATGTTTAATATTAACTACTGAAATTATTTTGCGAATTCAGACTAAAAACAAATAAGTCAACAAAGCCGTAAGGAATACAATAGATGAGGAATTTCCAAAAAGAAAATGTAATATAAATAACAGACTATCTAACTACATCAAGCAACCCGTTAAGATAGGCAAAATAACCCCATTCCCAGAATTTTTGTTTCATTTCTTTTACCTTCCATGTGATTAAATAATAACACGCAATGCAATTTTTATATTTGATCTATTTTTAAGTCTATAAAATGGAGAATATACCCCAGAACTCCCAAAAAAAAGTTTTTCCGATTTTTGAAAGTGGCGACCGACCCTTACGGAAATATTTGGAAAAAATTCGAAATATATTTTTTGATGAAATACATAAAACAAAAAATAGACCTGCCGTCCTCTCCAAGACAAAAAGGTGTACGCTTTTTTCAAAAAAGTAGAATGTGTGTGTACTTTGTATGCACGTTAGAAGTTATACTTCTATTAAAATTGTGTAGAAAATCTGACGCTTTTTAGGTTTTCTACGATTCTTTGTAGGGGAGTGCAATTAGAACGAAAATATGCATTGTTTCGGAAAAATTCAAACACGCTTATATTTTTCTAAAACTGTTTTTGTTAGTTTATATACATGTTAAAGTAAAAAGTTCTACTCGCAGATTTGGCCGCTAATTGTTTATTAATTGTTTAAACAATAACAATTGTTTTGTATAAATAATTTTAAAAATATCGTTAAATTCATCATTACTTTGATCAAATATGTTTCTATTTTGTTTTTGATTATGCTGAATCCGAATATGGCATTTCAATTTGAAAATTCTTATACAGAAGCTCTACTACAGTGTGTCTGGGTAGATAGGAACCATATAGAAAACTTTTTTATTATCAATTTTATACGAGTTATGTCAAAAATATGAATTTCGTTAGTAAAGAAAATAAAGTATCTTTATATTCCAGGATACCAAAAAATGCTATTATGAAAAGTTGCTTGAAATTAAAAACTATGTCTAAATATACAACTACATCATTATAATCGAAAAAAAATTCCATTTTTTTTAAATTCCGTTTTTTTCTCAAATTACGGATACTCATCATCATTTTATTAGGTACAATTATGATAACTATTTTATTATCACTTTTACGAAAAAAAGTTATTCTTCATAAAATGCTCTCCCTGGTCTAAAATCTAAGATACAACCAACAGATATCAAACTTTTTTAATTTTATACGAGGTATGTAAATAATATATAGGGGCCGGCGTAGCGCAGGTGGTAGTGTGCTTGCCTCGCATGCCGGTGGTCCGGAGTTCAAATCCTACCGCCGGCAAGAACAACTAGACATTTTTAAAATGTCTAGGCCCAAGGTCGACTCAGCCTGAATAAAATGAGTACCTTGGGTAAAACCAGGGGTAATAATAGGCGGATGAAGCGTAGCACTGGCCGTGTTACCTTCCTTGTATACCGTACGCCCTAGATATAGCAGACTACCCCGCTATACTCCTAAAGCCGCGTGCGGTATAAAACGGGAAACTATTATATATTATGTAAAAAAGAATGTGTGTGTACTTTGTACGCACGTAAGAAGTTATACTTCTATTATATGATTATATGATTATAAACGAAATTAATATACTTTTTATTTATATTTTATTTAAATATTAAATTAATTTATACTTACTACTTCTCAAACATTTTTATTAAAACAGTGCCAAAAAACACATTAAAAATGCCACAAATGATTTCTGAACATTAATTGTCGGAAAATTTTTTAACTAAATACGTATTTTCTGAAAATAAAATTATATAATAAATATACTTACAATCATAAAATGTATAAAAAAAAATAAAAAAATAAAAGTTTCTATTGGGATTCGAACCAACTTACCCCTCGGCTGGTATTTGCGTTGTATTGGGATTCACCCGCATTAAAACTTCGCCACAGAGACAGCTTGTCATTATGTGCGAAGATCGTCTAACTAAACAGATTAACCTTTTGACATTTTTAACTTATGTAAATCAAATTATTTTGATTTTGAATTGAAATGATTTAGAATTGAAAAAATACAACAAAACATAGAGTAAGAAGACAATATATTAGGTGAATATTGATGGTAATCAAATTATGTAAATAAAAGTATTACATACTACTTATGTATTTTGGTAGGTTCAAGGTAGGTATTGGAGCCCGTATAACGACTAATAAATTTCGCAATCACTTGCGTCGTGCAAAGTGGCTATGTTCAAATATCATAACAAAATTTGATCAACTATTTATAAAACACTTACCAGTGAAAGATTCTTTAGCTTTGAATAAGCGAGATCTGCGGCACTCATACTAGGCACAGTTTAATGAGCTTTCACATTGGCATGCAACAATCATCTCTTCTATGTAAATAAGTTCAAAAATATAATATGAAAACTATTTAAAAAGGCAGTATAACCATTAACTAACTTTTTGTTTGTTGTTTCTCTTCCTACAAATTTTAAAACGCAACAAGCATACATTATAACCAAACCATGCACAGTCCCACAGCTGTGCCACAGCTGCCATATTGGATAATTTTTGTCATGTCATTTGAACATCCAATCAGAACAAAGTTATAATGCGCATGCGGCCGGTCGCTGGGTTTTCCCATATAAAATTTCACCGTCATTACGCCCGTAAAGAAGTATAACTTCAAAAATATGAATTTTTCTTAAGAGTTAAGTGCCTTTATTATTCACAATATTTTAATTAGAAGGATGTAATTGAACACTAAAACAAATTTTTTAATTCCAAACAACTTTTCTTAATAACAATTTTCGATATTGTGAAATGTAAAGGTAAAAAAAAAATTCAAGTTGTATCAATCTCAACCGATATAATTAGACCCGCAAAAAATCGCAAAACCCTTAAAACCCATGAGTCCATGACAAAACATATTTTTTTGGAGGTTTAAAGGTACTTAATGGTATAAAAAAAACCTGGATTTTATCTATTTTTAACCCGGTATCCGACAGATGAACTATGGGGTGTGACAAACCCCAGCAATTAAAAGAGTTAAAGAATCTAAAAAATTATCTTTACGTTTAGTCTTCTGTGATATGTGGAACGTCAACATCTTGAAGCTGGTCAAGACAGTCACTATTTATACTAACATTGTCTACTTCTTCACTTACTTCCGAATCACTCTTGTCAATACATTCGTCATTGTCTACTTTATCCCATAAGACCTGAAGGCGTGCTTATTCTCCTTCGTAATTCATTTTAGCTTAGACTAATAAAAAAAACATTATGTTAAGATCTGTAATAAGTGTTATTCACTTACCTATACTTACTTATTTATAGGAGTAAAACAAAATAAAGACAATTCTGCAGAAAGTAAAAAATCCGACTCGTGGGGTGTGACCACTTTCAATCCAAATGTACTTGCTGAAACTAAACAGATGGCTAAAAACTATGTGTCATCGCATATATTAATATACAATAGAAAGCTATCTAGCAGCTGTGGCCACTACATGCAAAATTTCCTTATGTTTTAGGCACTTCATCATTGTTGGGGTGTACTACACCCCACCTGTCGGATGCCGGGTTAAGTATTCAGTTTTCTTGGTTTCGAAAGTGGCGCACACTTCGAAAAATCTGAAAATTGTTTTCCACTTTATTATTTTTGCTTGTATATCCTCTGTCTGATATCTGTTTTGTCTGATTTTTATATTTGATATTTTTACCTTGCCGCATGTTTCTTCCGCTGTCAGTTGATTAACGCTCTTTATTTTTTCATTTGCCATTCAATTTCTCATTTCTTCCTTTCGTTCTATCGTTTTCAGCGCGATGATTACTAAGTAGTGGTCGTTTTTAATCTCTTCCTCTCGTTTTACCTTTGTGTTTTTATAAAATAGTCTATTATTGATTTTTTGGTTCTGTTTTCTGCTTTTCCATATTCGTTTTTTTTCCTTCTGTTTTTTTTTGCATTTATTTAAGTTCGCTGCAACTTTGTCATAATATGTAATACTTAAGTACGCCTTCGTCAATGTTTCGAACAATCTTTATAAGGATACTCTATAAGGCTTTCTCTAAATCAACGAACACTTAATGAGTTGGTTTTCTGGCTGTTCTTTTCTCTATAATTTGATAAAGTACAAATATATCATCAACAGAAGGTCTCCCAGTGCGGAATCCACTTTGATATTCTATTTCGTAGTATTGGTTTTCGATTCGTTCTTTTATCCATAGATCGTGCAACGTCTACTATATTGAGCTAATAACGCTACCAGTGTCATTTTTACATTTTTTGTCTCCTTTTTTTGTTAACAGAGCGTATACACGCCAAGCTCCATTTTACTGAAATATTTTCTTGTTTGCTTAAACAGTTATTAATATTTTCGCCAAGATCTCTATTAGTATTGACGGTACGAGTTTTATTAGCTCAATGGGTATGTTTTCAGGTCCTGTGGCTTTCACGTTTTTCATTCGTCATCATAAAATACTATTCGCTCCGAGCATTAACAAAGTGTCAAAGCAAAATCGACCGACCTGCTCATGGTGGCGGCTTTTTGAAATTTTATAAGGACGCTTTGTGTATGTTTAAATGAGACATTTAAAAAAATGCCGTGTCACGCTAGTGATATTATGTATTAATATAAACAGAAACTAAAAACGCACTTAATCTGATATAAATTCTTCACTTTCCAATATTGATTATCAGTCTGATTATGTATACATAACCTCACTATCACAGTTTATGTCAATAAATCTTTATTAACGAAAAAGAAAATATTTTTGTTGCACTATAAATTACACTATAAATTAATAACTAATTAATTCTAAAAATTGTATTCGCATATTATCACTACAAAATAAAATATTCAAGTTTAACAAAATAATACCATTAGACTCAATGTTAAAACGTCCTTACAAAATCTGACAGCGTGTCACGTGACTGTAAATAGAGGGGAGACGCACAGTGCGAATACAGTGATGAGCGCACTAATCATTGGCAAAATAACGCAAAACATGGACAACATAATGCGTTGTGAAATAAAAAGGAGATGAAAATAGTAGAGGTGGGAAATTATCGGTATTAACCTATAAAACATTACCACTTACGATAGTTTCCCACCTTTAGACGTTAGCTAAGAGCTGGTTGATTTTCGTCACACGTATGACGTTAACGTAACATTAACATTTTTTTTATTTTAAATAATTTTGAAGGAGCTGTTAGAACGAATAGAATGAGTAAGTTTGGAAGCAAGGCTGTCCACAAATAAGTCAAAAACAAGGATTATGATTAATCAGTTAATAATTTTACTTAAATTTTTATAATATTTTTATTTAAAAACTAATTTAAAAATTAAACAGACCCAGTATTCCCATTCCCTCAGGCGAAAAATATTAAGCTACCACTTTGTCATATTTTGACATTTATTTGTGTCAGTCGAAACGGAAAAAAACTAACGTTTAAAGGTGGAAACTATTGTAAATGGTCGTGTAAATGGTTTATACCAATAATTTCCCACCTATACTAATTTCATCTCTTTTTATTTCACACCGTATTGTGTTATTCATCTTTTACTGTTGTTCATCACCGTATAGTGTGCGCTCATCACTGTATAAATTCCATAAACATGTTTTCACAATCTAAATAAATAATACGAGATAAAACTGCTTTAAATAATTGGGCTATTTTCTTCTATTTCGATATGTTTGAAATCGTAACACACACGAACTCTGGGTCAAATCCCGTTTCGACTTTTCCCTTATCAGCAGATTCGGCCTTTTGCTGCGATGCGTGCCACCAGATTAAAATCCCCTTTGTAGATATCTAAGGGCCATCAAAGATAGTCCTTTTTAATCTCCACATCTCTTTCTCTCCACTCTTAAAAGGTTGAAGATGTCCTTTAAAATTCCTCCGTTTTTACGGACGAATTTAATTTGAATTTAATTTTTGTCCCACATTTTATTACAATATTTTACAGTCAAAAAGGCAATTTAGATTTTGTGTAATCCTGTTAGACGTGCGGATTTTATTTGGTCTGATTACGTCTTGAGCTTATTAGAAGAGTCGTTATTCTTAGATTAGTCGAAATTTTAATTTTATATATTTAAGCCGGTGCTGCTTTATACAGGGTAGCGAGAAAGTGTGGAAACACGATAATTTCTCGGAAACCGCTTAAACGATTTTTATAAATTTTGGTGGATAAGGGTTATATAATGCGGCAGATATTATAGTGGTAATTACATTGTTGTCAAATCTTCCGTTTTTCTGGAAATTTAATTAACTTTCTTATTTTAAATGGAACACCCTGTATATGTTTTGTGTTCTGAGATCCTTAAGAAACACTGAATATTTTTCATGTTATATTCCCTATACCTAAATGCCATATTTTCTTAGTTATTGCTACATTTATTAAAAAAAAAATTGTTTTAACAAATTATAAAAATCAATTTTTTCGGCACGGGTAGACATTATTTTAGGTTCTTTGGATCATTGGGAACAAAAAAGGTCTTTGGTAATTTTCTTCAAAAATTAATCGTTTCCGAGTTATAAACAATTTAAAAATGAGAAAAATCGAAAAATGACGATTTTCAACGTTCAAAAATACAAGTAAAAAAATCATTTTCAAAATTACGAAGTGCCTGAATTCAAGCTTAAACCTTATTCTATCAGATTCCTATAAGAATTTTTGGCATGTTTTATTCTAAAACATTGTTATTTTTAATTGTTAACGAAGCTCATATGAGAGGATGGGCATTAACAGCTAAAAAATAATGTTTTAGAATAAAATAACACCAACTCACTTACCGGTATCTGATAAAATAAGGTTTGAGCTTGAATTTAGGTGCTTCGTTTGCTTCGTAGTTTCAAAAATAATATTTTTTACTTGTGTTTTTAAACCTGGAAAATCGACATTTTTCGATTTTTTTCAGTTTTAAATTGCTTATAACTCGGAAACGATTAACTTTTAAGGAAAATTACAAAAGACCTTTTTTGTTCCCAGTGATCCAAAGAACCTAAAATAATGTCTACCCAGTCCGAAAAAAATGATTTTTATAATTTGTCAAAAAAATCTTTTTTAATAAATGTAGCAATAACTTCGAAATTATGGTATTTAGGTATAGGGAATATAACATAAAAAATAATCAGTATTTCTTAAGGACTTCAAAACGCAAAAAATATATAGGGTGTTCCATTTAAAATATCGAAGTTCATTAGATTTCCAGAAAAACGGAAGATTTGACAACAATGTAATTACCACTATAATATCGGCCGTATTAGAACACCATAACCCACCAAAATTTATAAAAATTGTTAAAGCGGTTTCCGAGAAATTACCGTGTTTCCATACTTTCTCGCTACCCTGTATATTTTTTTGTTTGGGGACGATATACCTTTTTATTGTGAGATGACTTTTTTTTTTTAATTTTACACTATAGGTAGGTAGGGATGGCGGTTGTTGACAAAAAACCGGTTTCCGGTTGTACCGGTTTTTTTTACTTACGGTTTAACCTGGTCGTTATAACCGGTCAAAAAAATCGGTTATTTCAAAAACCGGTTTTCGGTTTTTTTAATCAATAGCAAATACTCAATAGGTTAAAATGTTACATTTATATTGCACTTTGGTTTGCTCAATTTTCCTCCCGAAAAATTCCCCAATCATTTCAACGTATAAAAATTTTCCCAGGCGCTTTCAGATTGCCCTAAAATTGGGCGAAAGTATCCTAAACTGGCAACTCTGATTCGTCGCTCGTTAGTCGTTATAGACGGCGTCTGCGTGTATTATTGCGTTGTCAATTGGAATATTCAATTGGGACATATCCAAATGCATTTATATTTTACTTAAAAATAAATTTGATAACCCAATTCATCCTTTACTTCCATTATCATCAAAAAAATGTCAGCAGTATTTTTAATATGTTTGTATAATGCCTTTTAATTCCTAAGAATTATGTATCATTTAAAAATTACAAATGGAGATTCCTAATCGTATTTCGGTATTCACAATCATAAAACGTCCACTATACTGCTCGCGAAGTCGATCGAAGTTCAGCGAGTACGAGAATAGACAGGCACCTCATGCGACTTCGCTGTGCCTCGGCCTACTTCTATTCGGTGGCGGTTTTTGCGACCAAGTCAAGGGAACCGAAGTCCTTATCGCCCGGCGTGAATGTGTTTCTCGCGAAATAGAACGAGTGTGTAGTGACGGGTACTTCGGACTTCGCTTAACTTTCCCGAAGTAACTTCGCGAGAGTGTGGTGCTCGCTTATACAAGAGTCTCAAGTACTCAAGTATAAACAATTATTATAGATGATGCCACCGAATGGAAGTAGACCGAGGTGCAGCGAAGTCGCATGAGGTGCCTGTCTACACTCTCGTACTCGCTGAACTTCGATCGACTTCGCGAGTGGTATACCTAGTGAGCGTGCAAGCACCACACTCTCGCGAAGTTACTTCGGGAAAGTTAACCGAAATCCGAAGTACCCGTTACTACACACTCGTTCAACTTCGCGAGGAACACATGCAAGCGGGACGATACCCACTTCGTTTCCTTTGACTTGGTAGCAAAAACCGCCACAGAATGGAAGTATACCGAGGCGCAGCGAAGTCGCATGAACAACCTGTCTACACTCTCGTACTCGCTGAACTTCGATCGCCTTCGCGAGTAATATAGTGAGCGCTTAACTATTCCCAAACTATAATAAAACTTGTTTCATAAAAGCTGATGTGGCACTTTCGTCCAGTTCTTTATTAGTAAATAAAATTTGAATTATGGTTGCTTAGGTTAATTACTTTGCATATTATTTATAATACATACGGTTGGGATCGAAAATAGATAGAAATCTCCTCATTTTTTCTCTGAATTAATTATTTTTTCCTGAGGTAACTTATTCGGTTTTTCACCGGTTATTACTTTAAAAAGAAAATCCGGTTATAACCGGGACAAAAAAACAACCGGTAAAGCCGGTTGTTGCGAAATAAAAAAACTGGTTTTAGGTTATAACTGGTAGGTTTTTTTCATCCCTACCGGTAGGTATATTTAAACTAATACGGTGTGGGGTAAAATAAACAGTACTGAAATTCGTATGTCTCAAATTTGTGTGTTAGGAGCCGAAACGTACTGAGTGGTTTCCGAACGTAGGTATAACGGATGTGAATATCGTGATAACGTTAGGCGTTTCAGAAGGGTTCTCAGTTTTGCAGAAAAACAATTTATAGCACCTAGAGTACTTTTTTTATTCATACAGAAAAGGTAACGAGAACGGTCCAAGCTTAAAATTAACAATGGTTTCAGCAGGACAGGATAAACTGGCACACTGCCAGGTAGTCTCTTGGAATACTGCGCGATTATTTTGGGAGTTGCCTCTCACCACAATTAACGCTACCAGATGCGTACATATGGGGAATGCTGAAGGAGTCAGACAGATCCACCGTCTGCCATTTCGGAATTTTGGACTATAATTAAAGATTTTAATGCCAGTTTTTGTAAGGAAGAAGATTATGATACCTTGAAAGAATGTTACACTTAATACATTCGGCAACAGTGAAACCTTCTAACAACTTCGTGTTTTACATTCACTGAGAGAGTGAGACGTATTTTATGTAATGTTCTTGAACTCCTAAATGAAGCATAGAGCTTCAGTGAAAAGATCCATCAGGTCCTATTTTGCTTTAAGGCCTTGACCTCATTCCAAGATTTTCCTTGATCTCTTATCTCGTCAATGATGGATCTTCTCCAAGTTTGTGCTAGGCGACTTCTTTGTCTTTTTCCTTGGGGATTCCACTCTATGGCAGTCTTTGCAATACTGAAACTATTTTTTCGGAGTGTGTGACCGATCTAACCCCACTTTCTGGACTATATTTCATTTTCTACAGTCTTTTGTTGGGTCAGGTGTAGTAGATCTTGGTTTTTGAAGACGATTGGCCAAAAATAAAAAAAACTCTTCGTAGACATTATTTGTTAACAAAAACCTTCAGTTTGTCTGTAAGGGTTTTTGTGACTTTTCAGGTTTCACATCCATAGAGTAGAACAGACATGACATTTGACTGGAATATGCGAATCTTGCCAGACCTCCAAACAGGGTTGAGCATACTGAATGCTTGTTGAAGTTTTCCATATTTTTAATCTGCATGTTGTCGATAGTAAATAGCGTGTTGTTTCTTTCTCTTAATAGGCAGATATCGTCGGCGTATTCTAGCTCGCTTAGGCGTGTTGTTAACTTCCATTATATCCTTCTTATGTCGGAGTCTAGTTTGGACACAACATAGTCTATAGCTATGTTAAAAAGAAACGGAGAAAGCACGTAGTATCCTGGTCTGGCTCCATTAAGTTCGTCAAATTCGTCACTGTTGATCCCTTTGTATGTCACTCTGCATTTGGCCTCAGTGTACAGTGACTTTATAACGGAAATTATTGTTTCCGGGATGTTGCTTAGCTCTAAAATTTTCCATATAGCAGGATGAGATAAGCGGTCAAAGGCACGTTCGAAATTAACAAAAACGATGTACAGTGGCGTATTTTACACCTGATTTATTCGTAATACTTTTTAAATAGATCTTAGGAACGTAAAATAGGTCTTCGTCTATCAATTTTATCTTAAACACTGATAGGGGAGTGCAATTAGAACAAAAACATGCATTGTTTCGGAAAAATTCAAACAAGCTTATATTTTTCTAAAACTTTTTTTGTTAGTTTATATACATGTTACAGTAAAAAGTTCTACCCGCAGATTTGGCCGCTAATTGTTTATTAATTGTTTAAACATAAAAATATCGTTGAATTCATCATTTTACTTTGATTAAATATGTTTCTATTTTGTTTTTGATTATGCTATATCCGAATATGGCATTACAAATTGAAAATTCGTATACAGAAGCTCTTATACAGTATGTCTGCGTACTTTCGTAGCTAGGAACCACATGGAAAACATTTTTATTATCAATTTTACGAAAAAAAGTTATTCTTCATAAAATGGTCATAATGGTAAAAAATATAAAACTCAACCATCAGATACCAAATTTTATCAATTTTATACGAGTTATGTCAAAAATATGAATTTCGTTAAAGAGTAAAGTAACTTTATATTCCAGAATATCAAAAAATGCTATTATGAAAAGTTGTTTGAATTTAAAAACTATGTTTAATATACAATTACATCATTCTAATCAAAAAAAAAATAAATTTTTACTTTATCCTACTACATACGCAGTATGAGTATAATATTACTGTATCGTACTACATAAGCAATATGAGTATAATAGATAAAGTTATAGGATCGTGCAAAAAAAATTTTTTCAGATTTCACTTTTTTCGACGTTTTGAGTCCCTCCGAGTCTAAAAAGCAAATAAAAAAAACATGTCGGAAGTATGTACGTATGTACGTACGTATGTCGCCACCGCCCAGCAAAAACTACTGGACCGATTTCGATGAAATTCGGTATGAGTAAGTTCAAGAGAATTTTGTCGAGAAACTAAGCTTTTGAAAAAATTCTCTCAAAAAGGGGCCAACATAGGGGGGTTATTTGGGGCCCATTTTTGCAAATTTTGACCGAAACGAATGAAATTTAACTTAAAGTTAGCTCATCGATAGGTAAATAGAAATACGGAATTTGATATTTCCAAATCCAAAATGGCGGCCAGCATGGCCGACCGCCCACCCGATACATTTCCCTACCAATCTAAAAACTTGTTTAAGATAAATTTAATTTGAAAAAACATTTGTATAGCCTAAAGATGGGGCTATAACAAGAATATTATCGTTTTTCAGAAAAAGTTATAGGTTGCCTATATTTAAGGGGTCAAAATTTGACATAAATTTGAACTAAATTTTCTCAAAAATGACTCCAAGGAATTTGTTTATTTTTTGATATATTTTTGATATCCTATCGGTAAATTGAATAACATTGGTCAGATTTCTTAACTCCTCATAGGAGGGGAGTTCTGAATTTTTTATAAAAAAATAATATTCGAGTGCCCGTAACTACCTCTGTAATAGAAACTAAAATTTGAAATTTGGCAGACGTATATAGTACTTTGTTATCTATTAGCATAATAAATTTTACCCACAATATGGCTTCCGGTTTAACCGGAAATGAAAAAAAAATCTTAATTTTTTACATACGCCCTGTATATTTTTACATATTTTGAAAGAATGTGAAATTATCTTTCCAATGACATAAAACTCGTTGCTGTAACTCAAAAACTCGAAAAGTTACAGAAAATTGAAATTTTGCTAGAATCTTGTGTGTGTCCCCTCTCACGCGATCATAGCAGAGCTTTATTATAGGGCAGTCAATGAGGGTATTTGGCTCCGAATTCCATCCTACTACATCGATGTACTTGATATTTTCACAGTAAGTAGGGAATAGCTCAAGAAACAAAATCTACCCTATATACTATGGCGCTTTTATCTTGGGGCGATTCCCACCCCTTCAAGGGGGTGGAAAATTTATTGGTCAAAATAAGCATGGAAGTGGCTAGAGAACCTGTTTTTAAATAAAAACTGATCTATACTTTTTTTTGAGAACTCAATACTTTTTGAGTTATGCGTAGTTGAAAATTGGCCATTTCCATTTAAAAATGACACGTTTTCGGACGGTTTTTTGTGAATACCTTAAAAACTATACATCAAACTAAAAACTCATGTTTTTGTGCTCACAAAAAGTGCTCATGCTTTTGTAGTGTTTGAAAAGGCCTTTAAAACGAGCACCGTTAAATGTCGGTTACATTCAAACTAAGCGAGATATGGTGCAAAAAAATATATGACTAATGTACTTTAAGGAAAAATGAGAAGTACATACATTTAACCCCTCATTCACCAGAATTTAAATGCATTGTTTTTCTTTTGCAATACCTCTTAATATAGTGTTATTTCTACTTTCAAAAAGTTGGACGGGTGAAAAAATAAGATAAAATTATAGAGCGCATTTTTAAATTTTCTTAAAATTCTTCCTTTTGCTCCATGCAATTCGAAAATAAAAATGTTCTATCCCCGAGAAGTGGTGAGAACCGCCCCCATGATAAAAGCGCCATAGTACATAGGATAGACTTTGAATTAGGAGATTGGGCTTTGGGCTACTCCCAAAATGTCATTACAATCCATGCAGTAAAATGCAAATATTGTAAACTATTAATTTCGCAGAAAAATGGACTAATTTGAAATGAAAGTATGACTAATATTTTATTGATTTATGCAATAATCTATAGTGTGTACCCGAACATTTTCTCAAATGCGGGAATTAATGATGCGTAGAACCATAAAATATTTTCAAGTATATAAGGTGTTTCTAAAATATCAAAATAACGAGTAACTTTGTTATTTTTATAGAATGCCAGTATCTAGTACGATAACGATAATAGATCGGTACGATAAAGTTCTCAGGCGGCCCTTCCGTCCAGCGTTTTTCTCAAATTACGGATATTAATCATAATTTTTTTACAATTATGATAACTATTTTATTATCAATTTTACGAAAAAAAAGTTATTATTCATCAAATGCTCTTGCTGGTCTACAATCTAAGATACAATCATCATATATCAAACTTTTTCAATTTTATACGAGGTATGTAAAAAGTATGAATTTTTCTTAAGGGTTAAATGCCTTTATTATTCACAATACTTTAATTAAAAGGATGTAATTGAACACTGAAACATATTTTTTATTTCCAAACAACTGTTCTTAATAACAATTTTCGATATTGTGAAATATAAAGGTACTTTACTCTTAAGTGAAATTCATATTTTTTAACATAGCTCGTATAAAATTAATAAAATGGGATATCCGATGATTGCATCTTAGACTATATACCATGCAGAGTATTTTATAGAGAATATCATTTTTTTCGTAAAACTGATAATAAAAAAGTTATTAATAGGTTCCAAGTTACGCAGACATACTGTATAAGAGCTAAATTTTTTTTTGTTGAACATTTGTTATTATTGAAGCTTATTATGAAATTTATTTTAAGTAAGTTTTACAGAAAAAAGTTTTGATCACTTTGTATAAACATTTTTTTAGCTGGTAATTTTCGGTTTTTGTGTTACATTTTTGTTATCTTCTTAATTTTCTCCAAAATATATAGTTTATTTCATATCTAAAGTAAAATAGTTCAGTTAGTTTTAAAGATTACATCCTAAGCTTTAAAAAAGTACTTATAAAACTGTAATAAATCTGTTCAAATTTGAGTAATACCATCTTAAATTGGGGGTAATTCCGTATAACTAAGAAGTTTTCAAAAATTACATTTTTTGAGACGTCGTATCATTTGAAATAAATTTTTGAGATTTTTTTTAATGAAACATCGTCTAGGAAGATATTTGAAAGGTAAGTTTTGGAAAATTGAGAGTTTTATAAAAAAATTGTATTAGTTACACATTTTTAAATTATTTTTAAACAAAATTCACGTAAGTCTCACTTTCCGCCAACACCGTACTTATACCCATACATCTTATTTCTTCTTATTATAACCATAAGATAGCTTAATTATTCTTCTTTCATGTCCGATTTGTAAAATTTCATTTGATCGATTAGTTAAAGAATTACGTTAAAATAACTCAATCCTGCACTTCTCCGTACGCTAGTTTACAGTGCGCCAATGTTTTTAAGAAGGGTGACTTTAGTGTTATAAATAAAAAATTATCGAAGCTACAGATTCAATTTTAGAAAAATCTTTATACAGGATTTTATTTGTAAACTTTTCTGAATTTTTCAATGGTCAAGTCAGTTTTTTCCAAAAATTTATATTTTCGGAGTTATTTAAAAAAACATCTAATTTCGCAGCTCATTTGTTTAAAAGCACCCACTTCTCGAGTAGAACTTTTTTATATGTTGTTTATTATACATTTCTTAATGAAATTACAAAAAGTTCTATCTTGTTCGATTTTTTCCGAAGTAAAAATCTATATGCACTCCCCTATGAATCAAAACGTGAGTTATACATTAATTGAGGTTCTCTTGAGGCCGCTATATTTTACTCGTTTACATAAACCTTTTAGTTTTTAATTTTAATTTAAAACATGTCACTCAATTTTCCATTCCGCCTAACTTAATAGTGAGGAGTTAAATATTTTCTCCTCTATTAAAACGGAAAAAATATGCGCTGCAAAAAGTTATTAAAGAGAAGCGTCAACATATTCCGCCGATCTAAAAATTTCTCCTGTGAAGATGGTGATATAGAGCTCAACACGAAAGCAATTATTTTTCTTAATAACGTAAAGATGACGGCCCTCATTTTCGCCCTAGATGAAGTAATATAGAAACTTACGTCAAAAATAATTCTGGAAATGAGTGACGTACCAATAGGGTCGAAATAAAAGGAGGAGTGAAGGAGTGAGCTGTTGAATTGGATTGTTGGTGCTTGAGCGTCATTCGTTTTATACGGGATGATTTGTGTCGGTTTTTATTTATGTTTGTGATTCTTGGGAGGAAACATATAAAAACATTACTGAACATTAAAATAATTATCTAGTGTTAGTATCAGTATTTTTATTTACGGTCTAGGTCTAGACGACATAACAGCTCAAAATAAATAGATTTTTTTGTAATAATCATGATTACCGTTCTCCTCATATTCCTTTTTCAGGAAAAATATTACAAGGAAAAATTCCTGTAACTGTAACGTTTTCGAAATCAATATTCCATCATCAGTGTTATCACCTAATATAAGTATAACTCTTTAAGTAAAGCAAACGTGAGGTTAAATTTTGACAAAGGTAAAAAAGTGAATAGATAATTATACTTACAGGTTTACATGCTTTAAGCCACCAAAATATACGGGTAAAAATCATTCAGTTGCTTTTAAACAGTTTGGATTACATTATATTATCTGATTTTAAAGGATGTTAAAAATATTTCCAGATTAACCCCTGGAGTCACATGACATCAACCATATTGGTTGGAAAATTTGTAGGTAGGACCTTACATGGCATAGTTTAGGTGACAACTGAACCGGAATAGCTCTCTGCACGGTGTCAGCACTACTGGTCTGTCAAGGTACATTGACAATCTAGTGCTGACACCGTTCTATTGTCGTGCAGACCTTATTTCCATCATATTTATCCTAAATTGATATTCTACAGTCATCCGTAAACAATTATGTGCAGGACGCTTCACCAATGGTAAAAGGACCTGGTGAATATCTCTTGCCATTCACACGAGAGGGGAACCAGCTTCTATAGTTGTTGATATAATTAGACTCTGATATTCTTTGTCGAATCGAAGCAAGGTGTAAATCGGTGTTGAGGGATAATTATTTTATTTAACACAATCACTATTATTTACAAGTACTATACAATACACCTTTTGTTGGGTTTACTACAACAAATAACATACAACATACATACATTTGCTATGTACATAGAATTGATAATAACTTGAATCGCGATTTAAGAGTCGAGTATGTGATTAATAAAGAGTGAAAGAAATAATTTGCGTGAAAAACCGAGTAATGGTAATGAAAAAATGCGAGCCGTGAAGTGAGAATGTAAATTCGAGAGAAATTCTGAGTAGAGTTAAACGCGAGCGTCTAGCCATCAGGGTGGCTAAAAGGTTACTGAGAGACTAAAAACCGACCGAAGCATAAGGATTTTTCATTCCTCCGGGTTTCTCAAAAAGAAGGGGAACTCATTTATCAAAATCCTATGCGTGTCTAATTTACGTTTCAGAAAGAAAACAGAAGCTTTAATTTTGTCCGGCAGGGACAAAGCCCTTTATTGATTTTCGGAAACATAAATCCGAACAGCGAGACAGTTTAAATCACACATGGTTAAGTTAAAGGCATAGAGATTTTTCTTAATTTCGACCGAGTCTGTGGGAAATAGGATGTATCTTAAAATCGAATGTTTTCATAGTGCAAAGGTCCTTGTATCGCCGACTAAATGGGAGGCCACCCGCGAGAAGCAGTGTTTTCTCGGAATTAGTTAAATTGAAAACTACATAAGGCAGATGCGTTTGTTTTGAAATAATCAAGGATTCAACGAATTTTATTAAGATTCTTATATAAGTAGAAAGGATAATTAGCGTTATTCATAACGTCATTCCATTTCAAATCACTCAATTTTGGAGCAAAAAAAAATTTGGACTTCCGATTTGTCTGAAAATTGGTATATAGCTTCTGCGGGACGCACAAATAAGATATTTAAGGTCAAAAAATCTTCTTCTTCTTTTTTTCTCAAAATGTTATTTTATGCGATTTTACAGTGATTTGGTGTTTATTTATACAAATTTGCATTTTCTATCGTAAAGTATCAATGAAAAACATAATATTTTAATAGAAAGGACTCAAAATTGTCATTATATGGCATTATAACAAGTTACTTTGATTCAAAACAAGCTTTTGATCAAATTTTATAGTGCAGAAAACGTTAAAATACCGTTTTTTACATTTTTCTCCATTCCCAAAATACATCATAATCGATTTGGCTGAAAATTTGCCCACAGATAGACAAAACATAGGACTTTCAAGTGGTGAGAAGGATTTAAATTATATTACAATACCAAAAAAGTGACATGCAATATTATAGTCAAAAATATAGGCGTCTACTGTAAGTAAAATTAACTCGAAAATATCGACCTCACGACAAAAATTGTTAAAAAGAAATTGTAATAATTGTAAATACGATTTATTTGGAACAATTTCAGTTCCTACCATTTTTGTCGAAAAGTTAAAAATGGCGGAGATATTGTGCCAAACAGGTTCTCCTTTAAAATCAAGATGGCGGCTAACGTAACGGAGGAATTCATTCGTGATTTTAAATTTAGGCTACTATTGACTCCCTTAAAGATCAGAAAAATAAAATTTTGGGCAGCTCGGCATTCATGGTCAAATGCTATCCCGACTGGACTAATATATACTTTTGAGTCTAATATTACTGCATGTAACTTTTTTGGTATTGTAATATAATTCAAATCCTTCTAACCACTTAAAGTTCTATCTTTTGGATATCTGTGGGCAAATTTTCAGCCAAATCGATGATGATGTATTTTGGGAACGGAGCAAAATGTAAAAATATGTATTTTAACGTTTTTTACACTATAAAATTTGATCAAAAATTTGTTTTGATTTAAAATAACTTGTTATAATGCCATATAATGACATTTTTGAGTCCTTTCTATTAAAATATTATGTTTTTCATTGATACTTTACGACAGAAAATGCAAATTTGTTTAAATAAACACCAAATCACTGTAAAACCGCATAAAATCACATTTTGAGGAAAAAAGAAGAAGAAGATTTTTTGACCTTAAATATCTTATTTTTACGTCCCGCAGAAGCTATATACCAATTTTCAGACAAATCGGAGATCCAAAATTTTTTGCCTGAGTGATTTGACATGGAATGTACCTAGAACATTTTCTAACAAATACTTTTCAATCGTCTCTTGTCCAATTGACATGTTCACGGGCAAATGCAAGTCTGCGTCTTTTGTAATTGTCCCGTTGCTGAATTGCAAGCTGTCAAACCCTGTTTTCTTTACCTTCGTCGAGCAGTAGAAATGCTGACTACTGGTCTTTGGGCTTGATGAATATGACTTTGGAGTATTCTAACAGTTTACGTCCGGTCTCGTAATGCAGCAACATTGGGAACGCGCTCTTCTCTGACTGTTGTCTTTCTTTTGGCATCCGTATGGGGTCGCTGTTATAGTAACGTGAAAACTGTGCTACTTTATGGGAGTGAAACATGGGCAATAACTGACGGAAACGTAAATAAAATCCAAGTTTTTGTAAATAGATGTCTACGTAGAATCCTAAAGGTATATTGGCCCAATACCATGACAAATGTAGCACTATGGAGGAAAACCAAACAAGAACGCTTCAGAACAACAATAAAGAGGAAAAGATGGAACTGGCTGGGACACACCCTGAGAAAAGAAAATGCAGGCATAACAAAACAAGCACTCAAATGGAGTGCAGTAGGACGAAGAAGCAGAAGACGCCCAACCAAAACATAGAGGAGTACCATTGAAGAAGACTACAAAAGTATGAAGAAAACCTGGGGGGAAATAGCAATCATGGCCAGAAATAGAGGGGAATGGAGAAGCTTTGTGGATGCCTCCTTTACGGAGTAACAGGATTGGATATATAGGGTCGCTGTTAATGAGATCGCGTCTCAAGAAATCGTTGGTAAGTTCGCTGCACGATCGACTAACATTCAATTCTCTTGGCAGATCCCTTTGGCTTGCTCCATATCCAGCAATGTAACAATCTTCACAGACTTTCGATATTTTAGCATCGTTATTAAGAAATAGACTTCACTGTAAGTAAGAAGACCAGTGCTACTCTAAGATATCTCAGAAACTGTTTAGAACACTACAATAATTCACACAGTTCTCAAAAAAATCAATTCCGCGAAGATGCCTTGATTAATGAATAATGAGTTCTGAGAATTTTATGGTTTAGTATGTTTTACGAATTTGTTTATTTTCTTTGCAGGCTCGGTCTAGCCTTTCAATATCTACACGACATAATTCATTTAATTAATTTACACAAAACAAAGTAACAGAGAGTAGAGAAATATATAAAAATACAAAGTTTTTAAATTTTCTGATGGCCCGTTTGAAGAGCTTATTGATTGTCAATCTTATTTGTCAAAAGCAGATTTAATGTACTATGATAACATAATTCCAAGTCTAAGATTGAAGCCGCTTATTATAAATAAGTATGTCGAAGAAATATCACAATAGTATGTTATATTTTAGCCGGAGTAATTCCTTTTGATCCCTTTTGCCTAATATCTATGCTTGCATTAGAAACAACTGATGTGTCGTAGAAGTTATGCCACACATAATCGAAATGCAGTTTCGTCGACTAATTATAACAGTACAATTAACACTTGAATTGCGGCCTCAGCTTTAGTTAGGCATTTCATTAATGCAGGGGCCATAATCCCTTTCGGAAATATATAGCCCTGGATCCCGCGTACCAAAAAAAGCTCATTAATAGCGAGCTGAAATTTTTTTAAGAGCTTAACGGTGTCTAGTCGGACAATCTTTGATGTATGGGAATACTTAAAAAAGGGAAGTGTTTATTATGGAACGTAATTTTAATTGTGGAACGTGTCATCCTGACAAGTTTATGATTGTGAAAACTAGCAGATTGTTTTTAAGCTTATTCAATAGCAAACTTTACCTTCATCATTCTCTTTGCCTTATCCCTATGCGGGGTCGGCTTCCCTAATTGCATTTTTCCACACAATAATTCTATGTTGGGTCATATCAATGTTAATCGCCTTTACCAACATGACCTGCCTTATCGTCTCCCCCCAGGTATTCTTTGGTCTTCCTATCCTACTCCTTCCAGGAATCTACACTTCAGCTATTCTTCGTATTGGGTGATTAACGTCTCGACGTTGAACATGACCAAACCACCTTAACCTATGCTCTCTCATTTTAGCATCAATTGGTGCCACAACTTGACTTCCCCTAATATACTCATTTCTAATTTTATCCTTCTTTGTCACTCCACTCATCCATCTAAGCATTCTCATTTCCGCCACATGCAATCGTTGTTCCTCTTTCTTCTTCACTGCCCAACATTCAGTTCCGTACATCATAGCCGGTCTTATGGCTGTTGTATAGAATTTTCCCTTCAGCTTCATTGGAATTTTTTTGTCACACAACACACCACTCGCTTCTTTCCACTTCATCCATCCAGCCCTAATTCTACCTCATGTATCTCCATCTATTTCTCCATTACTCTGTAATACCGATCCTATGTACTTAAAACTATTGCTTTTTACAATCATTTCACCATCCAAAGATACCGTTTTATTTGTAGTAACTCCATATTTAAATGAACATTTCAAATACTCTGTTTTTGTCCTACTAAGTTTTAAACCTTTTTCCTCCAGAGCTTGTCTCCACTGTTCCAGTTTTTTCCAAGTCTCTTTCACTATTTTCTATTTAGTATATATCAGGCACCATGGAATGCTACCCTGTAGTTTCGCTGTTATCTGGTCCAAAACTAATGAGAATAAATAAGGACTAAGCACCGAGCCTTGGTGCAATCCTACTTTCACATGAAATTTATCAGTCTCTCCCACACCTATCCTAACACTCCCTCATACATATCCCTCACAATCTTTACATATGCACCAGGGACTCCTTTCTTATTGAGTGCCCACCACAGAATCTCTCGAAGAACTCTATAATATGCTTTCTCAAGATCAATGAATACCATATGAGCGTTTGTTTCTTTACTCCTGTATTTTTCCATTAACTGCCTTATAATGAAAATTGCGTCTGTTGTTGATCTGCCCTGCATAAAGCCAAATTGATTCTCGGATATATCAATTACTCTCTCCCATATTTTCATGGTGTCGCTAAGCAGTTTTATAGCCCTGTAGTTTGTACACTGCTGTATATCTCCCTTGTTTTTGTAGACAGGTACTAGTATACTGCTTCTCCATTCGTCTGGCTTCCAACTTCCATAATTCTATTAATAAACCTGCTAGCCACCTTGTTCCTGTTTCTCACAATGCTTTCCATACTTCTCCAGGAATATCATCTGGTCCTACCGCTTTTCCTTTTTTTATTTTTTGAAGCGCTTGAGCCACTCCCTCTTTTGTTATTTTGGCGTCCATTGCTGCTACTGTTTCCGTTGACTCCACAAGTTGTCTGTCAAATTCTTCATTTAATAAGCTGTCAAAGTACTTTCTCCATCTCTGTTTGACATCCATTTTGTGAACTAGTATTTTATTATTTTCATCTCGGATACATCTAATCTGATTAAAATCTTTTGCTTTCTTTGCTCTCTGTTTGGCTATTTTATATATCTTCGTTTCGCCTTCCCTGGTATCAAGTTGATCGTATAGGTTTGAATACGCTTCTGCTTTAGCTTTTGCTATTGCTACTTTCGCTTCCTTTTTCGCGACCATATAGTTTTGAAGATCTGTGTTGGATCTAGTTTCTTGCCTCTTTTTATATAATTTTCCCTTCTCGTTTATTTTTCCTTGAACTTCGTTTGACCACCACCAAGTCTCTTTATCCTCAAACTTTTTTCCTGACGTTTTCCCCAGTATTTCAGTATATACAGTGTGTCCATATGAAAAAATGTTTGCCCGACAAATATGTTGGGCATTTTAATGTAAAGTCCAACACGTAGAACATGTCAAATGACAGGAGTTATGTTGGTGGTAAATAGCAGTCTGATGTTTGCATGAGAGTTTAATGAAAGGGTAACAAATCAGTTGGAAGTCTATTCGACAAAATACATGGGGCGTTTTCGTAGTCTGACCTTCAAAACATGTAACCTATTCCACAATTAAAACTTTTCCTGTTCCAGTGTTGCCGTACATCAAAGTTTGTCCGACTAGACACCATTAAGCTATTAGCAAATTTTCAGCTTGCTATTAGTCAACTTTTTTTAGTACGCGGAATCCAGGCCTAATACGTTTCTAACGATTTAAACCCGATACAGCGCGTGCACTATATTTATATTTTCAGGAGTGTACATATAGCAAACTCTGTACGGATGTATACACAAGGGATATATTTTATCGCTCCTAAACTGTAGCGGAGCTCAAAACCCCATACTAAAACTGCTGTTAAGCTGGTGAACTATTACAAGAGTAAAATAGTTTGTTTGTTCTGTAGATTACATTTTTTATTTAGTCTATAATCGGAACCTTAATTGACGGGATGTTTTAAACGGAACAATAACAAATAACAGCCACAGTAATTGCGCTTTCGTTCTAACTTCTTCATATGCCTCATCATCATGCATGGTTTTTCGGCGTGCAGGTTCAGCTACAGCTCTACTGCAAGAATTTCCCTGTATTTTTCTGATCTTCTGCTCTTTTACGAAACATAGGATATCTAAAACATTTCTGTTGTGGCAGACTTGCCAGACATTCCTGGACCAAGATGGTTATTAGTAGACTTAGGCAAAAATGCAAATTACATAGTTTGCATATTATGCATAAAAAATGCAAAAATGTCCAATTTTGCATATTTTTATTTAGGTGTGCAGAAAGTGCATTTAAGTGTGCATAAAGTGCTCCCCGGAAATCTGTTTCGGGGAGAACATCAAGAGGACCATCACCAACTAGATGGCCTGACCAAATAAAGCATTCAGCTGGAAACTCATTCTGCGAAGCTCTTAGAGCAGCTGAAGATAGAGACCAATGGAGAAACATTGTTAGGAATATTGGAAGAAATCACGATCCTCAGTAATGGGAAAGCGACAAGAGAGAGAGAGAGAGAGAGAGAGAGAGAGAGAGAGAGAAAGTGCATAATTCATATAACAAATAGCTTGGAAATCTCAATATTTAATTTTGTTTTATAATCTCTTGCTACTCAAATTATTGGTATTGAAATGTACTTAGTAACTAATAAAAGATAACAGCTTATACATAGTTTTGTCACGTTTTGTACTTGATACAAAGGCACCATGGGTTCCAAAATCTGCCAGTTTACAACTGTAGACCACTTTACACACTGTTTACATTGTGTCAAACGTTAAAAGTATATTGGAAAGGAAATTTTCCAAAAATTTAAAGCAATCATGGAAAGAAACAGGTCGGTTCGCTAAACTGGTGGAAACCAAGATCATCGTCATGCTAACCAATTATGCAGAATCTTTGGTTTTGACAACCTTGTCAAAGAATTAATTTGTGTATGTATTTTCAGTAGTAATTGCACAAGAGCTCTAAAATTATTGAATTTTTCCCGAGTGACACTTTGACAGTTTTAATTTAATAAGTTAAATTATGTCAAAGTGTCACGAGGGTAAAAATTCTATATTAATTTAGAGATCGAGTGCAATTTGTTGCGATTATTTCATGAATAAAACTGTTCAAAACCAAAATTTTATTGTAATTTATTTATGTAAGTACAAAATTGGTACAATTAAACACACAGTTGTTATAAATATTTCACGGTTGAAAGTCATCACTTTTATAATTTTTAAAACATTAATTGTCATTAATGTCACTGAATGTATTTTTTCGTAGCAACGAAGGGCATCTGACGTAATATACTTGACGACGGGAAATTATCAATTTAATTTAGATTTCTCTAGCTTTCTATTGGTCAGAATCTCATATGAATGAAATAATCATATTAATTAAATTAATTAATTAAGATTTGGTCATTTTTTAAAGACTTATAGAAAAAATATTGTTCCTAACGCTTGCAGAAAGTCTCTTTTCCGCACTCGACTGCTTGCCGAACTCCCGCTTGCGGAAAAGTATGACTTTCTGCACTTGTTAGGAAAATAGCTATTGTAAATAATAAAATATTGTAAATATTTTTTATTGCATGCATATTTTCTAAATAAACATGCATATTTTTGGGTAAAATACTGCATATTTATGCGCATATTTCATACCTTCTTATTTGCATATTTGCCTAAGTTTAGTTAGGTATTAGAGTTTTTGTTTTAGGTTTCACCATGTTCCCAGTGGTATTCTTATAACATCGGCCTTAAACCTTCTCATTTTCAACACACCAGAATGTAGATATATTTATAATCACAACCATTGTTTGGTTCTGGGGCTAGTTAGCAAGTATATGAATTCACTGATGATGGACTGATAGGTCCGAAAACGTTCGTTCTGAACACATTTTATACAATCCATTGTGATTTTTAGGATTTTTTATTATACCTATTACATTGAAGTTGTTTTACTTAGATGTTAGAGTTTTTTAACTATATGGTATACAGCCAACCCAGGGAACTATCCCTTTTTAGAAAGAATTTCGTACAGTCCAAAAATGTCTGTATATCTAACGGAGTGAGGGCAATATGGACAGTAAAGAATATTATTTAGAGTTAAATTAGGAATTATGTACAATAAAGGGTGAAAATTGTTGAAATAATCTGCGAAAAACACATTATTTTTTGTCGCATGTAAAAATTTTACAGTAATGATGACATTAATTGACTGTTTCCATTGATCGTAATGCCCTTATTTTAAAAAAAAGTCTTAGTATGTTATGTAAAAATGAATTTCCATCAAATGTAAATTTTCTGGTTAAACTATATTTTGTGGTGTTCCTAAATTATTTATTCATTTGATTAACATTACCTAGTTTTAAATAACTGTCATCCCCATTTATATTTATGTTCAACTATTGAGCAAGCAAAACATGTCAGGATATGTTTATGATATTAATTAACATGTTGTATATTCTTCTTGTTTCATTTAATTAAAATGTAATTCAATTGGGGATGTATAATAGGAATATTATTTGATAATTTTAGTCAATAGTAAATTGACAATATATACGTACTAGTGATTTTAGTATTGACAAGTATACAATCCGATAGACTAGAAAAAAGCAGTTGAAAAAATAGAGCACGATATACTGATGCCAATAATGAAAGAAGTTGGTACAGATGATAAATACTTTGAAATAAATAATAAAAATATAAAACTAATTTCAAATAACCCTAACAGATCTTAAGCTTGAGACGTGCGTTAAGCTTAAATATAAATGTAAATCCTTAAAATATAAGCTGAGCTTTGCTAAGTTGGAGCTTAAGATCTGTTGGTGCAATCAGGCATAAAACACGTAACCAGTTGACAGATTTCGAATCTATGCAACGAATGCACAATAACTGGTTAATTCGTTGTCCCTACATGCTGAGGGAATGCGGCTTTAGTCCCATGGCAACGCCCATTACAAACAAAACGAACTTAGCAGACGTTGTGAGATTTTAATTAATTGATTGTCACATTTAGCCTGCATTTTGTTCTACCCAAAACGAGCACATACCTAAGATACATCATTTCAACCAATGAAATGGGCTGCTCCTTTCTATTTTCGGGATGAAAGTGGACTGTAACTTTTAAAAGGTTGGAAACAGCCACGGTGAGCCGACCTATTCTCACTATTCTGTGTAGGTATCTGCTCTTTTGGGTAGATTAAAATTCGGACTAAATATTATGGCCATACATTTTAATATTTACTTTAAGATGCTACACCAGAGCATCATCAAGACGAAAAACGCGTTCCAAGATTGCGGCTTTAACTTTAAATATTTTGTGGAGTTATTTGTCACACATATACATAATAATATAAAGAGTGGCGGTATAGAACCCAATTAGAGAAATATGTACTATAAGCTGAGCTTTGCTAAGTTGGAGCTTAAGATCTGTTGGTGCAATCAGGCATAAAACACGTAACCAGTTGACAGATTTCGTATCCATGCAATGAATGTACAATAACTGGTTAATTCGTTGTCCCTACGTGCTGAGGGAATGCTACTTTAGTCCCATGGCAACGCCCATTACAAACAAAACGGACTTGGCAGACGCCCCAATTTAAGAAATATGTTAGTATGTGGAAATTAATCTATAGATTTTGCCTAGATTTTTTGTCACATTGGAACTACTAAAATCGATTATCCATAACAAGGATTCGAACCGACTTAAAAACATTTAGTGACTATGAGTATATTGTTATTACAATATTGCGCCTTTTTTTTGTTAGTGTCACGTACTACTGACGCAGTTTCCAAAGGTTATATTATCTCTCGAATTAATATTGATAGCGCTTATGTAGCCGCTTAAACAAATTTCTAAACATGCCGTAGTAAATGTGGATGACATGAAGATAATATATATTCGTGTCTTAGGTAGCATAAAATGGCTAGATACATTAATCCTGGCTCCTGGCTCCATATCCTAATAGCTTGGTTCAATATAACGACCGCAGACCTATTGAACTAGGGATGGCGGTTTTTGACAAAACACCGGTTTTCGGTTATACCGGTTTTTTTGCTTACGGTTTAACCTGGCGGTTATAACCGGCCAAAAAAAACCGGTTTTTGGAAAAACCGGTTTTCGGTTTTTTTTAATCCAATAGGTTACAAAGTTACATTTACAATACACTTTAGTTTGCGATACTCCATTCGACTCGATATCAATATGATAAAAATTAGTAATACTATCGAAACAACATGTATTACTTTTAACACGTTTGTATATTTGTAGAATAGGTACATTTTAACTCATTTAATACTTCCTCTAAGTATAAGTGTATCTTTTTGAAAACGTAGCGAAATTCTTGGAGATTCGTATTCGCAATCAGTAATTCGATATTCATACTCAGAGCATTATTTTTGGTAATCAGAAAAAGTCATTCACCCACTTTCAATGTCAAGAGTTAAGTGTGAAAAATAGATGATGTTTGAGTCTCATTCAACCAGATCACTTCTTATGTAAATATTATGATTACAAATACCTTTTCAAGGAAATATTATAATAAAACTTAATAATTGTTTCTGGCTGATGTGAGATTGCACTTTCAGTTTGCTTCTGTATTTTAGAAAATAAAATAAAATTTGAATTACGGTTTTGTTTGGAATAATTACTTGAGAATAATAATTATGATTGGGATCCAAAATAATACCTAACCTAATTCTAATCACCGTAAAAACCTAATAACCGGTTTTTACTTTATAAAGAAAAAAACCGGTTATAACCGGGACAAAAAACAACCGGTAAAACCGGTTATTGCGAAGTAAAAAAACCGGTTTTAGGTTTAAACCAGTAGGTTTTTCCCATCCCTATATTGAACAGACCGTAGACAAAGTCAAAATTGCCATGATCGCAAACATCCGTTATGGATAGGCATCACAAAAAAATATCGGTATTGCGTGATTGACTGTAGTAACATTCGCTTAATACATTTATGCCAACATTATGTAGATTTGTTTTTCCAAAACTTCATGTATATAAATAAGCTGGAACAATAGCAAAAAAGAAATCTTGAAAATCTTTAAATATTTGGATACAGTCGTAAATCACACGAGATATCCGCTGCAACAAAATAAAAGGTTGCATCCAACAAGCAAGACAAATATCGCTTAAAATTCAGAGCATCAGAGAGTAAACAAGACCGTGTGTTTGCATCTAGTTAGACGATAGTTAAAGGTTATCAGTAATCGATATTGCTCTGTAAAATAGAGCGACGGGAATCTTATTTTTTGAACATCTGACATTTTAAATGATGTTGAAAAACTGTGGACTTTGTGATAAACATCGAAATGAATGGTTATATTAATAGGAAGATTCCATAATGTATATAGAACAGAGTACGGAGACACTCGCAGTAAAAGCGCATAATGGAAAAGAGGGTATAACTGTGGTATGATTATAGCAAATTATAAATAGCAAAATATTACACGGATTGTATTTACTGTTTGGAAACATTAAAAAAATGTCTTACTTTGCAACAATGGTAAACTTGTAGATTCAGCAAACTATTCAAAGTGTCATGACCTGACATTGAATTAAAAATATTTAAGCTGGCCAGGACAAAATAGAATAACACCATGTACGTTATATCCTGTAATAAGTAATGACCTAAATGATGAAGTCATTAATTAATAATGTACGTCAATATACTAATTTATTATGTTAGCTTAAGATACAGGATGTCCAGCGCTAGCAATCGCGTTCTGTAACATAAGGAAACTAGCTTTTAGCTTGTAAGCTTAGCTCCTCCCATATTGGAAGTAGTATAAATATATACATATCGTAGCCAGAAAGAAACAAATAGACAACAGACCAAAACCTTCCTTGTTCGACCAACCAAGACAGACATAAAGATCCAAGTAACAACATCGTAGAGGATCGTAAACAATTTTCGAAAATATTCTTATCAATTGATGCCAGAGATATTAGAGATACCAGAGATTCAAGATGGAAAGAGTTGGCAACAGGATATAAATTGCCGTAACCTATTTAGAGAGCTCTTAGGGTAAAAACATGCCGAAGATACATGGATGAGCGCGGTGTAGGTCGCGATTGCGGTCGCTACATCGATATCAAAACAAACCTTTATTTTCTTATGAGATCGCACATAAACACCAAGGATGTGTCACCCGTTCACCCTCGCGACCTTGCATTGCGGTTTACAGCGATGTCGATGCCAAAACAGGATACGGAAGAAAGTATCTTCGGTATGTTCTGCCCGTCGTCGATGAAAACTAGTGTTGCCCAAATGCAAGACCAAGACGAGACTTGGACAGTCTTGGTCTTGGTCTTGCACCAGTACACCTGGTCTTGGTCTTGGTCTTGGTATTGCACTCCCAGTCTTGGTTTTGGTCTTGGTCTTGCAGCAAGAGTCTTGCAAGTCTCGCAGTTACCCACTAGCATATTGCTATTTATTAATAGACAACTCACATTAGGTGGGTTTTAACCCACGATCTAACTAAACTATCCCTGCCTATACTCTAACTAACTGGGCTATCTACCATATCCCACGGGAGTCAGTCTGTTTCTTAATGGTCTCCTAATGCGGCCGATATTATAGGGGTAATTACAGATTGTTGCCAGATCTTGCGTTTTTTTGAAAATATAATGAACTTTCGTATTTCGAATAGAACACCCTGTATATTTTTGCATTTTGAACCATAATAACTACTAATTAATTTTCATGTAATATTTCCTATACCAAAATGCCGTAATTTCTGAGTTATTTCTATATATATTTAAAAAAAATTAAACAAATTATAAAAATCAATTGTTTCAGCCCTGGCTAACTTATTTTAGGTTCTTTGAATCATATGGAACAAAAAAGGTCTTTTGTGGTTTTTGTCTAAAGTTATTCGTTTCCGAGTTATAAACAATTTAAAACTGAAAAAAATTGAAAAATGACGATTTTCATGGCTCAAAAACACAAGTAAAAAATATTATTTTCGGAATCTCGAAGTGCCTAAACTGAAGTTTAAACTTTATTTATCAGTTGTCGATAAGTAATTTATTTATTTCATTTTAAAAAACATTGTTTTTTAGTTTTTAATCGCCCATCCTCTCATAAGTTCTTCATTAACAATAAAAAAAAAACAATGGCAAAATCACACATCGGCCAATATCTCTTTTTATAATATAATAACAAATATCTCTTTTTTTGAAATTTGAAGGTTTTGTAACATTTTACCGTGCGCGAATGGACTATACAGGGTAGCCAGGCATTATCTTATCTAGTGCTTTTTCAGCAAAAAATTTTGTTTGGCCGATTGATCTAATATCTAATTGCACACCTTGCAAACAGTTTATAAGTAGACGTTTAGTCTTTACGATATGGATAAGGAAAAACAATTGAGTGGTTGTCCGTAACTGTAACAGTGGATATTGGATATGGTATTCGTATTATATTTTTATCACCTTATAGGCGACATACTTCTTTAAAAGTTTCAATGCGATATTATTATACACACAACACAAGAAGATTATTTTATGAAAGGTTGCTATTCTCAAAATCTAGACAATTGCTCAATTGTAATTAATTTCGGAGCGAAGGCGTCGTCTGATATTAGGAAAGAATGAAATATTTTATTTTTACATTGTATAATAATTTATTATGACCTCTGAGTACGTATCCAATAAATAAGTGTTCATATTTTTAATTCGGTATGTATGTTCATCGTATTGTTCATAATGCGAATAAATCCAATTTTCCAAATTTTTGTTACATATTTTTTTGTATCTATAGTCTCTAAGCATATACCCGAACATAATATACAGGGTGTAACAAAAATACAGGTCATAAATTAAATCACCTATTCTAGGACCAAAAATAGTTCTAATGAACCTAACTTACCTTGGTACAAATATGCATATAAAAAAAGTTACAGCCCTTTGAAGTTACAAAATGAAAATCGATTTTTTCCAATATATCGAAAACTATTAGATTTTTTGTTGAAAATGGACCTGTGGCATTTACAGTGAAATTTGTGCACTCCATAAAAATCTTATGGGGGTTTTATTCCCTTAAACCCATCCAAACTTTTGTGTACGTTCCAACTAAATTATTACTGTGATACTATTAGTTAAATTCAATATTTCTAAAACTTTTTTGGTTCATAGTATTTTTTCGACAAGGCAAATTTTATCGAGTTGCGGCTTCTTTTCTAATATGTTTACGTAGAAATTTTATGGGGGTTTTGTTCCTTTAAACCCCAAATGGTTGTGTACGTTCCAATTAAACTATTACTGCGATACCATTAGTTAAACACATTGTTTTTAAAAATTTTTTGCTTCTTTGTATTTCTTCGATAAGGCACTTTTATTTAGATGTGACTTCTTTTTTAATATGGTTCAAAATATACCTAAAAATGTAAATCATAAATAAATTTTCCTATTATTATCAAGTCTCCATAATCGTACTTAGCCATATCCAGATGAACATAACATATATGTGGCCATATACAAATATGTGGTGGATTTGACAAATAAAGCATTGTGTTTAACTAATGGTACTACAATTATAATTAAATTGAAACGTACACAAAAGTTTGGGGGGTTTAAAAGAACACCCGATAAAACTTTTATCGGGTGTCTAAATTTCACTATAATTTTTTCTTAAGATACTACTGCCCTAAGAATGCCACATGTTCATTTTCAATAAAAAATCTCCAATGGTTTTCGATATATTGGAAAAAATCGATTTTCATTTTGTAACTTCAAAGGGCTGTAACTTTTTTTATGTGCACATTTGTACTGAGGTAAGTTAGGTTCAATCGAACTATTTTTGGTCCCAGAATATGTGATTAAATTTATGACCTGTATTTTTGTTACACCCTGTATTATTCCATAAAACGACACTCAAACAGCAAGACGCAAGAGTCTCGCAGGCTTAGTCTTGTTCTTGCTCAAGTCTTGCACGGTCAGTCTTGGTCTTGGTCTTGCTAAAATAAGGTGGTCTTGGTCTTGGTATTGGTCTTGCTAAAACGCAAGAACAAGACCAAGACTGCAAGACCAAGACCAATATTGGGCAACACTAATGAAAACCATCGATGAATAACCTCGACCGTCATCGCAATGTACACCGCGCTCATCCATGTATCTTCGGCATGTTTTTACCCTAAGGGTAAGAACAGAACAAGTGGGTCGCGGTGGAGTTGGAGGTCGCGGTCCCGGTCGATGTCCACATCCATGTAAAACAAACACATTGTACTGAATGGAAGAGAACAGAGCAGATAAGTCATGGTGGAGGTTTAGTGCGATGCCATCCGGGAGGTCTACATCGATGCTGTTGAAAATCAAATGAGTTTGTTTTTACATGGATGCCTACTACGATGCTGCTCTGTAATTAGTGCCTTCAAGCTAAGTTGTCATTCCGCTGCCATTTCGTGCGATACGGTACTCGAGTTGCTATCTACATTATCTTTTGCGTAGTCAGTTCATTTTTTAATTTCAAGTGCTAAATATCAAGGAAGGTGTAATAGCAATTGTGCAGCTCATTTCCGTATTGTGGAACAAGACCCGGATGCACTGTTATATTATCTATCAATCACCACTTGGTGACAGCTACCATCACTTGACTGACACAACGTCGCAACAGCACAATCTTTTTGTCATTCAAATTTCATCGTACCTCCTGATTAACCTCCTTGCTATGTGCTGTCGACATCTACCGCGACTCAACTAGTAGCGTCCACCGCGGCCTTCACCTCAACCGCGACCTACTTGTTCTGTTCGTACCCTAATAACAGTTACACTCAAAGACCCCTCCCTAGCTAATAAAAAAAGCCAACAATGTGGTCAAATTATTTTAAAGAACACAATTTAAAAGCCTTTTGTAATTCGAACCTAAAAAAGAATTAGAGCAAACACTGTAACAGTGAAGAGAAGATGATCTGAAATCATCATCATCTAGACTCATGATGGGCTCTTCCTCATGTTTTCAACCCCGTTTAACTTGCACCGCTTTCATCCAGTTTTTATTTATCCTCCTTAAGTCGTCACTTATCTTATCTTCCCTTGGACTCCATTCCAATAACCTCTTTGTCCATCGCCCATCTGTCATTCTGGCTATTTGTCCTGCCCATCTGCATTTTAGTCTGGCAATATTTTCTATGACGTCAGTTACATTGGTACTTGTCTTCATTTCTTCGTTTTTTATTTTGTCTCAAAGGTCACTCCATTCTTCTCTGCGTGACTCTCAGTTTGTTCGCAGAGGCATTTGTTAAGTGTTTCTGCTCCGTATGTCAACACTGGAAGGATGTATTGATTAAATATTTTTCTCTAAATGCATGTGGACAGCTCATATTTAAAATTCTTTCACATTTTTACATATGCTGCCCAACCAAGTAAGGGCAAGAGGGGTCTGGGACGTAAAAAGATGTCACGGCTGCGTAATATTCGCCAACGGACAGGAATCCACAGCTATGAAATGCTTCAAAATGCTTCTAAAAATATAATTATTTAATCCTGAATATCTAGCATCTCACCTGACAAGGCAGTGTACGGTGGACGCCTAAGCAGAAATGCACGGCACCTTAAGAAGAAGAAAGCCCAACCAAATCCGATTCTTTTCTTTACACCTGGGTCTGATTATTCCTGCCAATCATAATTTCATGTCCTAGGTCTTTATATTTATCTACGATTTTGAATAGAAATGTCAAACACTTAGTAGGACAAAGAGAATTTTCTAGAACTTTGGATGGTGAACAATTTTTTTATTTACATATTTTTTTGCAAGGCTTTTTGACCATACAGAATACATCACAATTATTGTTTATATAAAATTTATAATACACTAGTTGTGACAGTCTGTTTAGATTTAATCTAAAAGTAATTTTAAAAATTAATATTTTTTGATTAGAGACTTAGTACATAAAGATTACTTTGTAGAGAAAATTAGGATTTTTAATGTCAATTAAAAATAAAATTAAATACTCTTAAAACGATTTTATACTCTGCGCCATTTAAATAATTAAATAATTTTTTAAAATTAAATGACAATGTTAATATTCTCTCACAAAGAGGCAGTTAAGAGCTGACATAGAAACTAATTACTAATTCCACTTTGTTAGATAAAAATCGCAAAACCACGTTTGATCTAGAAATTAAGTGCTTGGTGATGTCATCCTAATTACAATTTCATCAGGGATTCAAAAGTGATGATCCGCATATATATTTTTAATTTCGCGAAAATTACGCTATGCAATTTGCAACCTGACCCTATTTGCCTAATCTCGTACACTGCACTTTGATGTTGTTGGTCCGGATCACTTTAAAATTTTATTCTTTTATTTACGAGGGAACGCATCATGAAAATTGCTTTTTGTACAAAATTAACTATGGAAGAGAATTAACTGTTGGATGACTGGATGACTGCTGTAAAGTGTGTTGAAGACTCTCGTAACATTATAATTTGTCAATTATAAATTATCGACAAAAGATTTACATTTTCTCTCTCAAGTTGGTAAGAACCTCGGTGATAGCATATCGCTGCTGAGTATCTATCTTCAAGTAACGTAGGCTGAAACACTTGGACCTGACCAATGCTTCTTCAATGAAAACCTTTTTGTAATTTCCATCTTCCATCTTTGTTGTGACAAATGACAACTGTTCGAAGTTACCATCTAACGTTAGAACTACCACAGGTAGTTAAAGTGTTAAAGTAGATCACCAAAACTGAAGAAAGCCTTCATGGTTGAAGAATTTGCGAGATTGATATGGTACTGATACAAGCATGCTATTTAAGGTGGCGCGCACGTTGGGCGCCAATGTGTAATGATTGAACTACCACAGATACAGTTGAGTCCACGAGTGTTTACTTGTGCGTCATTAATTCCTGGCGAGATAAAACACATACTTTTTATCCTGAGCATCATTCTATTCCACCCATGGAACTAATGACAGACCAGCTGCCGCCTGTTATTAGGTAAAATCACATGTTATTTTTATAAAAGATCTAGACTCAGTGCATTGAAAAGACATAGGTACAAAGACAGACAATTGGGGATGTTTTCACATATTTTAAGTACAATTTCTGACGTTTAGGTTTGTTTACTTTTGTGGCTGTCAGTTTGTTGAATTTGTTGCTGATATTTTATCGAACTTTTGCATTTTGAAGTTTTTTACATACATGAAGTATACAAACAGTTGTTTTTACAACTAATTTTATATTGGAGTTAGAAATTTTATGATAAGTTTATATAATTTTACTATAAATTTTGACAACGTACAAAGCTAACCTCATTGTTGACACAATTAAGGAATGCTTGTGATTAATGTTCCGTCAAAGTGAATAAAATAAAAAAAAGAAAATATTTTATTGAATTATTTTATAAATTGTTTATTTATTTATTAATCAATGATAATAAAAGAATTTAGTAAGCTACTTCAAATGTAGCTGTAATTATTCACCAAACTTTTAAAGCAAATCTTAAATTTGACATTCTATTTATTTGATAACGTCAAATTTTATATTGTAACCCGTGATCGGAATAATACCCACTTTCTGTCACTTGCTGTTGCGTTTAGTAAATTTCCGACTTATTTCGTATGCTTTAAATGATGACGGGTAAAAACTCATCGACTCAACTGTAAGTGGGGAGTTACTAATAATGTAGAAAAATAAAGCTGCTCTCAGAGCAGCTGAAGATAGAGACCAATGGAGAAGCATTATTAGGAATATTGGAAGAAATCACGATCCTCAGTAATGGGGAAACGACAAGAGAGAGAGAGAGAGAGAGAGAGAGAAGAATAAAACTCCAGCTAACTATGGGAGTCTATGATTTTCGCTTTGCCTAGCTTAGTCACTCAGGTGTTAGTTCGTCTTGTCTTAATCGAAAATATGAGCAATGAAAATTTAGTATAGAACAAATAAAACCAAAAAACTAACTCATCATATTTAGTTATGATTAAATAAATTGATGTAATGTTACTTAATGTATGCAAGCAAACCCTGCCTATAGCTTTACAAAAGATAGAACGATACTTATGGCACCGACGGATTGTTTGTTTCTGTGGAGGATGACGATGAATTCTGTTCGCTCCAGTTGCGGTGGGTAGTAAGCCTTAGATGTTGACTATGTCTTCAAGCCTTGCGGTCTTGAAGACAGCTACAGTTGCGTGCAGTGGCATTGTTCATCGTCGACAATGTAGGGAAGATGAAATCGCTCATAAAGAAGGAACAGAAATTATTCTGTATTTTCCAAAAAGTAGAATAACAAATTCTATATTAGAGAGATATCAAAATGCATTCAAAGCTTCTTTGCCATTTATTAAAAAATAACAATTAAATAAAATAGCAAATTGGCAAGCATTAAGTGAATAGAATTATTATTAAATTTAGTTAAATTTGTAAAAGATCTTACATGCATATAGGTACTGATAATAAATAAAATATGAAAATAAACGTTTCTTTGGATAGAGAAAGAGAGAGGGCAGCAACTATTTTTTGAAGAAAAAACAGTAAAACTTGACAGAAAATTAAGAAATTAATAAATTCAATAGAAATTGGAATAACATAATTATTTAAATATAAATTAATAAAAATGTGATGTTTATAACGTTACAGCGAAAATACTTTTTTTGCAGAGTTCCTCGCCAGTCCGTTGCCACAACATTTTGACATTTTTATTTGAAAACTTCAACCACTTTTATTTTCTGTGTTTACTATAACAATCTATCAATTATTTTATCTGATTGACATCTCATTTAAATTCTGTCTCTGACGTCAAAAAAGTATTTATTCCTAATGCAGTTGGCGAAGCAGGGGTTTGTAGTGGTCGCATGGCATTAAATAAACTGGTTAATAAATAAAAAAATAGTACTAAATAACTAAATTAAATGTAATTGATTTATATAATATCATATTGATATTTATAATATTTATAATATTTATAATATTATAGAGCACATCTCTTTAGCTTACCAGCTAATTTACAATCCATCTTTAGTCACTCTGAAAAGTTATATCACATGTTTATTAATTTATATTTAAATAATTACTTCGTTCTAATTTCGATTGATTTTATTAGTCTCTTAACTTTGTATTTTTGGATTACTATTTTTCTCCTAAGAACAGTTGGTACTCAATACATAATTATATCCTTATCTTTTCAGTTATCTTCGTTTCTTATTTTTTACCCGTATTGAGAAGCAATAGCTAATTTAATCACAGACATAAATTTTCTATGTCATACTAAAAGCGTTAAAATATATTTGTCAATTAGCAATTCTTGACTTCCGTTCTGTCATGTCAGTCTCAGCTTAAATTGTGGGGAATGTTTTTAAAATGTCTTGCTTCTACTTAATTACTATTTTTAAATTTGCTATTTTTAATATTTTTTTAAATTGTAATCTTCAAAAGCATGGCAATGGAATATTTGAAAACGTTTAATGTCTCTAATACAGAGTTTGTTGTTCTAATATTTTGGACTAATACTAATTTTTGTCCCCCTTTTCGGGAGCGGCTTCCTGAAGCCTTTTAAACACATCTATAAAAACAACTAAAAACTGCAGCTGCCTTCAAGGTGTAAAACGCCTTCAGAGCTTTAGGACTGTATTACAGGTCTGGTTCAAATAAATTGGGAGAAGTAATGAAATGTTATAAAGACAATAGCATAATTAAAATTATAAAAAGGCTTACCAATATAACACGCATATTATACATATGCGGGTTTCATAATATGCGGTGGTGTATCGCGAATAAAAGCGGGAGGTTTTGTCTGTCTGTCTTCCGCGGATACACTTATACACGTCACTGTTAACGTATACATTGGTACTAGTGGTTAGTACTGAGAGGGTATAGAACTGTGTGTTACGTTCCAGAATAAAAACAACGGAGAGGGTTTTTTTGAAATGTCTAAGAATGTCTGTATTTATAAAGGGGTGGGGTAGAGTCAGATTCAATAGTAGGAATTATAAGGGTTAGATTAATTGATAATTTAGGATTTGATACAATAAAAAATATATTATTTTTCACATGTGAAAATTGAACAGTAGGATTGTTCTGAAAAGGGATTTGGCTCATAAAGAGTTGTAATATCGCCAATGATGACAAAGAACTACAGAGATAGATTGAAAACAGTAATAACTATGGATTTTTTTTTCAAACAGAAGTGATCAAACAGATCATGCATATATAACCAATTCATAGAAATATATTGTAATATTGGGATATTGTTGAAATTGCAATATAAAAACTAATAAAATATTTGTATCCAAATGTGATTAAAATCGTATATTTTATACTAAAAAAATAAAAAATGGTTAATTAAGTCCGTATGTATCTGTCGTTAGTTCATTATTTACGCATAACAATCCCCGACATCGCTACTGTTTATATAATACGTGTATATAACAGGCAGGTGTGTGTGTCAGTGGTCAATTTAAAATGGATATATTTACACAGAGAACATGTTATTTGCTGTGTGTAACATGTCATGAAATGTTTTTTAGTACGTCCCGGTAATGGGTTCATTTAAATTCCTATAAATTCTGTACACGCTGTCATCTAAAGCTTTAACTGGAATCAATGGTATTTATTTCAAATTGTAATTTCAAAGTAGTCTCATTAGTTTTGTTTACCATCGCTATAATCTCTATATCTATGTAGTGTATATTTGCTGTTAATAATATGTGGATAATGATGTTAATATAGTATTGGGCAATCGAAAATCGTAATTAGGTTTAACTATGCATTAAACTTTCTTTCTCTTGTTAGATTATTTACCCCCACAAACGAACTAAAAAGCAAATATAATAGGTTTGTTCCAGCCAAACATATTATGTTGGTTGAATCTATCCCTTATTAATAATTTCTACCACACCACCCAATATCACATCCCTTTGTAAATTCTTGGACAGTGCAAAAAACCCTCTCCATGGTTTTGACTCATATATCTGTGGCTTGGTTCTAAAAGGGCCAATGTCAAATTTTTGTTTTTTTGTACAGCTTTCTTTTGAATTTAATATTGACCAAACAAAATCCAAAAAATTGACACTGGCGCTTTTAGCATTAAGCCACATTATGTGACTTGGTGTTAAAATTAAAATGGCCAAATTTAATTTTTTGCATTTTGTTTGGTCAATATTAAATTCAAAAGAAAGCTGTACAAAAAAAACAAAAATTTGACATTG
Source organism: Diabrotica virgifera virgifera (assembly GCF_917563875.1). Classification (NCBI taxonomy): domain Eukaryota; kingdom Metazoa; phylum Arthropoda; class Insecta; order Coleoptera; family Chrysomelidae; genus Diabrotica; species Diabrotica virgifera. Next base: position 23,644,287 of record NC_065443.1, read on the forward strand.
GCCCTTTTAGAACCAAGCCACAGATATATCCTTTCAGCATTAACCACCATAAGCAATATTCACGTTAACAGTGACGGGTACATGTATATCCGCGAAAAAAAGACAGACAAGACCTCTGGGTTTTAAAATACTGAGCAAAAATAGTTTCCAAATTTTTATATAAAATTCAGTAAAAAGCCATAATTTATTTAAATTATTTTTGTTAAATCCTAATATTTTGATGTCTAAAATCTATAAATCAGAGATTGGACATTCTTAATGAAACACCCTGTATACAGGCTGGCCGGACGAAAACGACACAGAGGCATCAGGCATCAGGAACTACGACCACATTTTTGAAAAACCCAGCGACGCGACAGGTCAACTTTTGATAATTTAAAAATTAAAAGTATTTTTAGATAAATAAAATAATGTACTGTAGGGCAGTCAATGAGGTTATTTGGCTCCGAATTCCATCCTACTACATCGATTTACTTGATATTTTCACAATAAGTAGAGAATAGCTCAAGAAACAAAGTCTACCCTATGTCGATGTGCGCTTTTATCTTAGGGGTGGTTCCCACCCCTTCTCGGGGGTGTAAATTTTTTTGGTTAAAATAACCACGGAAGTGGCTAGAGAACCTAATTCTAAGCCAAAACTGCTCAATAAGTTTTTTTTTTAAACTCAATAATTTTTGAGTTATTCGTGGTTGAAAATTGGCCGTTTTCATTGAAAAATGACACCTTTTCGGGCGGTTTTTTGCGAATACCTTAAAATCTATGCATCTAACGAAAAAAACTGTACAAAACATTTTTGTAGCTTATAAAAAAATAAAGAGATTCGTTCATTCACATGTCTTCTAGTTATATTACAAAACGAGATATGATAGGTGAGAAGAGTTTGTTTTTTGGTGCATGCCGAAATCGGTGTATTCAACTTGAAATAAAAGAGAAACGGTCGATTTTAGATGTATAATGCTACCAATATCTTGCTACCAATGCTATACTTTGTAGTGATTGAAAAGATCTTTAGAATGAGCCACACTAAATATCGATTACATTCAAAGTAAGCGAGATATGGTGCAAAAAAAATTGATAACTAATGGAATTTAAAAAAAAATGTGAAGTACATTTAACCTCTCATCCATCAAAATTTAAATGTATCGTTTTCCTTCTACACTACTTTTTATTATAGTGCTCTTTCTATGTTGAAGAAGTTGGACGGGTTTAAAATGGATAGTTTTTCAAAAAAAAAATAAGATCAAATTATAGAGCGCATTTTTAAATTTTCTTAAGAATCTTCCTTTTTTTCCATGTAACTCGAAAATGATAAGAGATACGAACAAAAGTACCACACAAAAATGTAGGATTTTGTTGAGTAAAAATTGTGTTTTATGTTTCATTATTGTATCTCTTATCATTTTTAAGTTACATGTAGAAAATAAGATTTTTAAGGAAATCTAAAAATGCGCCCTATAATTTGATCTTATTTTTTCTTCAAAAACCAATCATTTTAAACCCGTCCAACTTTTTGAACCCTTCCATAATACTATAATAAAAGGTATTGTAGAAGTAAAATGATGCATTAAACTTCTAGTCCTGTCGCCAGGGGGGGTACAACGGCCTCGTTAATTCAGATGGACTTACTCAAGTTTTTTTTATGTATTTTGACCCGTAGAACACGAATTTTTTGGGTAACAGTTGATCCGGATGTCGATAAGATTGTTATAGACCAAGAACTTGAGGAATCAAATAACAGCGATTTTTGGCAAAACAAAACAATATTTTGTATTTTTTGGGCCATTTTAAGTAAAAAATATTTCTACAAGTTTTTTCGTAGGATGCACAGTTTTTGAGATAAACGCGGTTGAACTTTAAAAAAATCGAAAAATTGCAATTTTTGAACCCGAATAACTTTTGATTAAAAAAAAAAATAGCAAGTCTGCTTACCGCATTTGAAAGTTTAAGTCAAATTATATCGGTTTTGATTATTTGCATTGGTAAAAATTTGTTTTTTTATTGTTTAACAAAGCTATAAACACGTAGGGTTTCCCGTGCTTTTACATGCGTTTTAACGCATGTAACGTAGAAATAGACTTGATTGCACTAGTACCTATTCTACCTACTCGTTCGATTTTAAATGAGAAATCATAGAAACATCACTCACGCACTAGTTGTTTGTAGCTTTGTTTAACAATAACACAATAAATTTTTAGCAATGCAAATAATCAAAACCGACATAATTTGACTTGAACTTTCAAAGGCGCTAAGCAGAATTGCTATTTTATTTTTTAATCAAAAGTTATTCGGGTTTAAAAATTGCAGTTTTTCGATTTTTTGAAAGTTCAACCGCGTTTATCTCGAAAACTGTGCATCCTACTAAAAAACTTGTAGAAATATTTTTTGCTTAAAATGACCCAAAAAATACAAAATATTGTTTTGTTTTGCCAAAAATCGCTGTTATTTGATTCCTCAAGTTCTTGGTCTATAACAATCTTATCGACATCCGGATCAACTGTTACCCAAAAAATTCGTGTTCTACGGGTCAAAATACATAAAAAAAACTTGGGTAAGTCCATCTGAATTAACGAGGCCGTTGTACCCCCCCTGGCGACAGGACTATTCTGGTGGATGAGAGATTAAATATACTTCTCATTTTTTCTTAAAATACATCAATCATCAATTTTTTTGCAGCATATCTCGCTTAGTTTGAATGAAATATACCTTTAATATTGCTCATTTTAAAGATCTTTTTAAACATTAAGAAAGGTGTTGGTAACATTATACACCTAAAATCGACCGTTTGTCTGTTATTTCAAGTTGAATACAACGATTTGAGCATGCACAAAAAAAACTATTTTGACCTACCATATCCCTTTTTATATTATAACTAGAAAATTTGTGAAGGAACTAGTCTCTTTGATTTTTCATAAGCTACAAAAATGTTTTATATAGTTTTTTTAGTTAGATGCATAGGTTTTAAGATATTTGTTAAGATATAAAAACCGTTCGAAAAGATGATATGTTTCAATGAAAATGGCCAATTTTCAACCACGAATAACTCAAAAAATATTGAGTTTTCAAAAAAAATTATAGAACAGTTTTTGCTTACAATTAAGTTCTCTAGCCATTTCCGTGGTTATTTTAAGCAAGAAATTTTCTACCCCCGAGAAGGAGTGGGAACCACCCCCAAGATAAAAGCACACATCGGCATAGGGTAGACTTTGAATTAGGAGATAAGTAGAGGCTATTCCCAAAATTTCATTAAAATTCATGCAGTAGGATAGAATTCGGAGGTAATATCCTATTTTTGCTCCCATTGACTGGCGTACTGGATCGAATTTAAACATTTAAAGACCCATGTACAGAGAATTACAAAGACTTTACAATGATGTATTAGTTGATTCCCATCGCCATTAAAAAATGTAGGAGTGATTCTTACTCTGCCGTAGGAGTGAAAGTAAAATAATTGAAAATACCGGAAAAATGTGTCCTCCTTTAATCAAAAATTGACCTGTCGCTGGGATTTACAAAAATGTTATGATAATTTCTTTTAACAAGGGAGTGTAGAGGATGAAAAAGTTCGGGGTCTGCTAGATTTTGAGGTTGGAACTTCAAATTGGAGCGCGCTGAAAAATCTGCAATATCTCTGGTTCTAGAAACCGTAGTAGCATAATTTTTTGTAAACAGAGATAACAGCAAAATATCAATAACCAGATTATTTTCAAATCTCCGAAAAATCCACAGTTTCTAGGAAAATACACTTGGATATTATATGGGTCAATAGATTAATATGACCTAACATGTGATACCCATGTATTGGGAAAGACCAGTTGGGGAAAGATCTGTAGGACAACCTAGAAAATGGCGAAAATATGTACTCAGAAAGGATCCATCAAAAATGGGGAATAGTGACACAAGGCCGACAAGCATGGGAGGGAATAATAAACGTGGTAAAGACACGAACAGTTGTACCGCCGTTGATGACGATTAAAAAATAATCTGTTCAATTTGTAATATGAGCTACACACTGACGTAAAAATTGTAGTTTATGTCCAATAAAGCAAGTAGATAACGAATAAGTGCCACAAGGATAAAGCTTCTCAACCATACCTGTAATATTTACGTAGCAAATTTTTAAGTAATTAGTACCATATGATATACCAAAAGCATAAGCGTCTCAAGTGTAAGGCAGGGTTTAGTCTCAAACGATAAATCGCTGCGATGTACCGTAATAAACAAATCAATAAATCGTAGCGATTTATTGTTACGATAAATTCCTTGCATTTATCGCAGCGTCTAAACCAGCTTTTAGGTTCAAATTGCAATTTTAATTATATCCTGTAAGTTGGTCGCTAATGCCCATCCCATCGATATTATTACTTAAATAAAAAAAAGTCAAAAATGCAATAAGGGAACCTCTTTAAAAGCTTTTTATTTGTAAAAACGTTTTGTTTTTTTAGGAAATTTTCAGAGTTATCTTAACGAAAAGAATTTCGGGAAGAAAATATTAATCAAATGTAAATGTTTGAAGAAGTTTTATAGTATTTCTGATCGTTATTTTTCTTTTTTATAATGAGTTTTTAGAATTATGTATTAAATTTCCACGATAAAAAAGGGAATGAGAAAATAATATGAAATGATGTTTTTTTAATGAAAACTGTGTTAAATGCTCTTCAAAGGCAAACATAATTTTGCGTATATAAATATTTTCTAATAAAACTAGTTTTAAAATTTCCACTGTAAAATATAAATATATATTATATTGTAATAATTGAGTAAAAATTTGCCACGTACATAAATAGCAAGTATAATTCTGAAACTAAACTTGCGTGCATAGAAATCCGTCCACTTAAAAATTTGGTCATTTTTGATGTCTCGTATTACCTAAACCTGTTGTCCGATTTAAGTAATTTTTTTATATATAGCCTTGTTCTTTGACAATACCGCCGTAATAATATTGTTGCCAAACAGGTAAATTTTCATTGTATACCGGGTGTACGGTGTGTTTTTTTCTCAAAGTTTGTATCACCCTGTGGAATATTCTGGCAGTTATAAAATACTGAAGTTAAAACCCAACTATAGCCTCAGGTTTTCTTAACATTATGTTTTTTGATTCATTCGCTTATGTTGGCTAATCAAAAAATTAGGAATTTTAAAAACTAGACATGCTCTTCATCAATACAGGGTGTTTATAAATAAGTGCGACAAACTTTAAGGGGTAATTCTGCATGAAAAAATAATGACAGTTTGCTTTATAAACGTATGTCCGAAAATAGTATAGTAAATAGTATTTATAAACGTATGTCCGAGATACGGGATGTTGAATTTTTTCGTACAAACTGACGATTTATTTATTGGTTTAAAACCGGGTGAGATATGCAAATGAAATTTGGTGGGTTTTAAGACATACACATACGTTTGACATACAATTAAGAATTTAATATTTACCATTGGCGCGCATAGGGGTAATATGACCGATCGTGTCTCTTAAAACCTACCAAATTTCATTTGAATACCTCAACTGGTTTTAGAGTAATAAATAAATCGTCAGTTTGTAAGAAAAAATTACATACGTTTATAAAGCAAACTGTCATTATTTTTTCAAGCAGAATTACCCCTTAAAGTTTGTCGCAGTTATTTAGAAAAACCCTATATTGACGAAGAGCATGTCTAGTTGTTAAAGTACCTAACATTTTTATTATCCAACATAAGCTAATGAATTAAAAAACAGAATGTTAAGAAAACCTGAGGCTATAGTTGAGTTTTAATTTCAGTATTTTATAAATTCAAGAATATTCCACAAGATGATGCGAACTTTCAGAAAAAAACACAGTTTGATTCGTACACCCGGTATACGATGAAAATTTACCTGTTTAGCAACAATATTATTACAGCGGTATTGCTAAATGAGAAGGCTATAACATATTTAAAAAATCAATTAAATCGGCCAACAGGTTCAGAAAATACGAGATATCAAAATTGGGGGTGGATTTCTATGCACGCCAGTTTATATGCTTCTGGCACTTATATATTATCTACTTGATTTACTAAACATTAACTATAATTTTTTACCTCAGTATTAGCCCAGTAAATGAACGGGAAATTCGGCGATACCGTGTAATTTTCAGGGGCAACTCCGAATTGCATGAAAATTTGGATTTAGGTTCTACTTACCCTCCACTTCAAAGTTGAAATTGTGCCGTTGGTTGCTTTTACTTGGGGGGGGGGGGGGTGACAGTCACCCCTTCTCGGGGGTGAAAAAACATACGTTCAAAATAAGACCGAAAATGGATAAACTCACTGATTCTAAGCAACTTTTGTTCTATAGAGTTTTTTGACTCAAGTCAATACTTTTCGAGTTATTTGCCATTGAAAATGTTGATTTTTCGACAAAAAAACTACGTTTTCAGACGGCTTTTCGCAAATAACTCAAAAACTAAATATTTTATCGAAAAAAATATCCTTAGGAAAAGTGTAGCTTATAAAAAATCCAAAAAAATGGTGTATCAGCAAAGTCTATCAATCAAATAAAAACAAAGTTGTAGCTCATGAAAAATATGTTCTTATTCGTCTAATTCCAAATCGAATATTTCAAGGTGAAATCACCGAAAAATTAAGCACTTTTCGGGAAAAACCCATTAAAACTTTTTTAAAGTGTTTATAAAAAGCTTTGTTTTCATTGTTAATAAAAGTTTTAGCATTAAAAATAAGCTAGTTGCGCACAAAATGAAGTTGGCTCTCTTTATTTTTTGTAAAAAATCCTGAAAATCTCGCCGTGTTTAGCTCCCCAAATGAAATTAATCGCTACCGCTTTACAAACAATTTACTTACCTATCTATTTTTTATATGATCTGTCGGTCTCACCGGTTTAAAGTGTTTTTTTTGGAAAGGGTTATAAATGAGAAAGCTTGAATGGGTCACTAATCACGAGTGTATGCAAATTTTGAACAGACATATCTTAACCAATTTTTGTCTTACGGAGAAACAAAATGAAACCAGCATATTTACAATACCAAAACCTACATTTTTTTAATCTTTAAGATTTTTCTTATCACTAATACTTTTTAAGTTATTTTGAAAAAATGAAATTTTTCAAAAATTTTTAGAAAAATTTTTTTAATAAAAAAACAAATGTTTTCAAAAATAAGCACTTCAAACCAATCAAACTTACAGATCATATAAACAATACACATATAGTTAAAATAGATGGTAAAGCCAAACGATTAATTTCATTTAGGGTGCTAAATAGAGGGAGGTTTTCACGATTTTTTTTTTACCAAAAAAAAAGGGACCAACTTTTTTTTTCAGTGTAACTCGTTTATTTTTGATGCTGTAAACTTTTGTAAACAACAAATAATAAGATTTTTTTCGATACTTTAAAAATGTTAATAAGGTTTTCCCAAAAAACGCTTCTTTCTTCGGTGATTTCGCGTTGAATTATTCTATTTGGAATTAGACGAATAAGAACGTATTTTTCATGAGCTACAACTTTGCTTCTACTCAATTTGTAGACTTTACTGGTACACCATTTTTGTCGTTTTTTTATAGGCTACACTTTTGCTAAAAATATTTTTTTCGATAAAATATTTACTTTTTGAGTTATTTGGGAAAAACGGTCTGAAAACGTAGTTTTTTTGTCGAAAAATCAACATTTTAAATCGCGAATATTGACTTACGTAATTAATTAAAAGTATTAAAAGTATCGAATTAAAAGTATTGACTTACGTAAAAAACTTTATAGAACAAAAGGTGCTTAAAATAAGTCAATTTATCCATTTACGGCCTTATTTTAAACACGCATTTTTCACCCCCCGTGAAGGGGTAAATGTCACCCCCCAAGTAAAAGAAACGAACGGCACAAATTCAACTTTAAAGTGGAGGGTAAGTAGAACCTAAATCCAAATTTTCATGCAATTCGGAGTTGCCCCTGGAAATTACACTCCAAAACGGTCATTTATTGGGCTATATGTGCTCTCACAATACAAACTGATAAGATTATTTTGTTTTGTTACTTTATCGTCATATCATCATCAATAGCGGTACATACCTCTACGTGAGCCTTTACCACGTTTATTATTGCCCCACATTTTTGTTGGTTCTGCGCCAAAATTTTCTCTAGATCATCTATGAGAGCTTCTTTTTTAACTTTTTTCTTTGCAATCCTGATTCGACAAAGGCAAATATGAAAATTGGAAAGTAAAAGGAAATGTAGAAGGGGGAAGACGCAGAAGGCAATGGATAGATTAGATCTAAGAAATACAAAATAATAAAGTGACCTAGATCCAGGCTAAGTATGTCAATTTTTCAAAACACATACATACCCCAATAAAAGTATGTTATAAATGTTCCTATTTTTTTTTAAATAATATTCTTTGAAACCGATTTCCGGGGTAGAAATTAAAACGTCAAATATTATTTAATTAAAAATGTAATTTTTATTACATTAATAATTGTGGCCCAATACCATATAAACATAATATTTAAATTATACATGCCCCATGAAAACTGTTTCAGAATCTTTTTGAATATTTAAAATTTAAGTCTCTTTTAGCATGCTAATGGAGAAAAATGGCATTTCCAGGTCTTCTTTAATAAAAAAGATAACTCCACAAAAAATAGTCCACTTCCAAGCTGCATTTTAATTAAGTCTTAGCTTTACGACAAAGTTTAGACAATTAGTATTTTCAGGTTACTTAAGACTTACCTAATGCGTTAGCCGAAGTCATTTCGTCTACAATATTAATTAAGCAAAGAATAAAAGGGAACGGCGAGAGTTGATGATAAGAGTCTCAACTATTAGAGAAGGTGATTTGTCTTGATCCCTATTTAGCTTAGAGATTTTCCACAAGATTTAGGTTGCTGTAAGAAAAACACTCTTTGAAAAATGCCTGTTTCGTTAATATTGACACGTCTTTTGTCTTCACAATGTTGATTTTTGTTTGTTGGATAAAAAATTTAGGTAGGTAATATACCACTACAGGAAACTGATGTATCCGTGGAAAATACGTATATTTCGTTATATAAAGAAATAATTGAAAGGTTTTCTAATTATTTTTTTCGTAGATAGTTCTTTGACAACCAGAGAAAAGGAAATTAAAAAGCAACATGAAAATAAAATATCGTGCTCTATTGCCTTAATATTTCATCCATAATTTAACGTGATGGATAGGATTTTTTCTGAACATTACATTTTCCATGTTACAACAAAGTGGAATTTATTACCCCTTCAGACAAGATTGTGTGAACTAAGAATGTAAATCTATTAAGGCCATCGGTACATAATTCGCAAATATTTTACGGCTATCCCTACTTTCTCTGTCTTTACACGGCAAATTACGTGTAGTAAAATTCACAATGGTGTGGATACGTAAACATTACTAGAATGCCATTCTACGTGACAATGTCATCATTAACTTTAAAGAGATGGCTTTTGAATGTTCTTGGATAACTGTTATTTGTATAATTGCAAATTATTAAATCAGTTAATAAATATGATAATTTTTATTGTTACTATGTATGCATTGATTGTAATAATTTATATGTACAATAAAAACTAATACTCAATCTAGAAAAGAGGGAAAGTGTTAAAGTGATTTTTAATAATATATTGTTACTATGGAACGCTTACAATTTTGAACATCTTTAACAAAAAAATACTTGGAACACAGGTATATCCTGCTATATTCTCTGATTGGATCCATAAATAATAAACAATAAATAAATTTTTATTAAGTTCACGTCTTAAATCAATTACATAGTTATCAAATACATACACTATCAATATTATTTAATCAACAACTCAAAATATTCCCGATGCCATGTCAAATATTTGAAACTGTCACTGTCTTGTCATCATGTTCTATTTGAGTCAGTGCGTTAAAATATCACCACGGACATGGTGTCCATTTTTTTCGAATCCTGAAAAAACTAATAAATATTTTTAAAAAATTTAAACGCAGAATGAAAGAGTAAATTATTATCGAGGGTAGAAAGTCCCTTGGAATAAATAAAAAGTTTCTTGTGGATGAGGTATTTGAAATTAAAAATCACACTACATTTTTTCTTAGGTTTTCACCCCTGTAATTCATTAAAATAAAAATTATAGAAGTTTTCGGGGACTTTCAGCCCTCGGTAAGAACGTAATCTTTCATTCTGCATTTAAATTTTTCAAAAATACTTATTAGTTTTCTCAGGATTTGAAAAAATGAATTCCCATTTGAATAGCATTGCAGCCGAATATACGTACCCATCCCCTTAACAAAAAAATGAGAAATCTGATCATTCTGTCGGCGAGACCGATAACTACTGATTTCTTTTGTAATATGGAATAGGTACATAGAGAAAATAGTACTATAACAACTTCATGGTACACCAAAAAATCCTGTCCAAAAAATTCCCAAAAGAGATGAAACTAGTGGAAGTGGAAATGATCGTTATAAACGTATAAATTAACATTACAATACATAATTTCCCACCTTTAGACGTATTAAAGGAGTATGACAACTGTCACTGTGACAGTAGAGTTTTATAAAATACTTCTGTCACAGACGTCTAAAGGTGGGAAACTGTGAAATACCTATAATGTTAATTTATACGTTTATAAGGATTATTTCATTCATAGGAGATTCTGACCAATAGAAAGCTACATAAATGAAAATTAAGGTGATTATTTTTTAATGATTTTAACTTCCAATCGTATACTAAGATATTTGATCACGTGTTTAATTCTGTCCAATCAGATTAAAATTATACTGAGAATTATCTACTGTAGAAAATTACCCATATAGACCAGGGCGCATCTGTAAAAATATTAGTACATTTGGACGTTGAGAGGTGACTCAATTTTTTTTGCAAAAATTGCTTGAAAATAACTCAAATAATAATATTTGAGTTATCCTCCCTCTCAAAAAGGTCCGTAACATTGTTTAAATAATCAAAATGTCAAAAAATGAAGGAAAAATTCAATTTTTTCTTAGTTTTTTGGTTATAACTTTAAAACTATTCATTTCCGAGAAAAGCTGTATAAACATAAAAGTTGTGTAATTAAATTTCCTACAATATAGAATTAGATGAAAATGTAAAAAATAGTCACATTTGTTGCAAAATAGCAATAATTGAGAAAAAACCATACAAAAACAAGTATTCGCATTTTACGTTTTTCAACCATTCATGCACCACTTAGGACCTTCATATTTCATCCAGAAAAACTTTATGATACGTTAAAACAATATTGTAAATTTAATTAAGATCTGTTCAATAGATTTTGCAAAATAAATTTTGCAATCCAGCTTTCGCAAAAAAAATTCATTTTTTCAAAATGTTACAGGACTAAAAATAAAGCAGATAGCAAGTTGAAATTTTTTTGCACATAGAAGTGTACTGTACCTTTCATTTGCAATTTATAAAATTAAAATCGATTAAATACCACGGCGTCAGGATTTTTTTTTAAATAAACATTAATTATTGGTGCTACGCGCATAGGTTGCTCTGATTGGGCATTCCAATGACCTTTGATAATGATTGATACATTTTAATTCTTATAACATTTCGATATAAATAAATAAATTTGTTTATTGCAAAATAAAAACTCATATTCTATCCTTTGAAATAACACTTTTTTTAGCAAAAACTTTCTTTGTTCATATATTTTAACTTAGAAAATAAAAGTTTATTATTTTTAAACATATGCAATTGTTTAAACAATATTTCACAAACAATAATAAAATTAGTTTGATTTTTGTGGAATTAAAATATTAAAATACAACAAAATATAGAGTAAGAAAATAATATATTAGATAAAGATTGGAAGAAATTTTTTTGGAAAGCAACTTGTGTGAATCAAACACCGCCGTCCGGCGCGTAACACCAAAAATTAATGTTTATTTAAAAACTTTCCTGACGCCGTGGTAATTAATCGATTTTAATTTTGCAAATTGCAAATGAAAGGTACAGTACACTTCTATAAACAAAAAAAAATTAAACTTGCTATCTGCTTTCTTTTCAGTCCTGCAACATTTAAAAAAATGAGTTTTTTTTGCAAAAGCTGGATTACAAAATTTATTTTGCAAAATCTATTAAACGGATCTTAATGAAATTAAAGTGTTGTTTCACTATATCATAAAGTTTATCTGGGCAAAATATGAAGGTCCTAAGTGCAGCATAAATGGTTGAAAAACGTAAAATGCAAATACTTGTTTTTGTATGGTTTTTTCGCAATTATTGCTATTTTGCAACAAGGGTGACTGTTTTTTAAATTTTTAACTAATTCTATGTTGTAGGTAATTTAACTTCGCAACTTTTATGTCAGCACAACTTTTCTCAGAAATTAATAGTTTTAAAGTTATAATCAAAAATCATCTTTTGACATTTTGATTATTTAAACCATGTTCCGGACCATTTTGAGTGGGAGGATAACTCAAATATTATTATTTAAGTTGTTTTCAAGCCATTTCTGCAAAATAATTTGAGTCACCTCTCAACGTCCATCTCAAAACAGATGCGCTCTGGACTAATAGAATTTTTCTAAGTAGATTGTTTCTGTTTAATGGCAACCAGTTTCCTAGTTTTGACAACTGTCACATTTAAGAAAATATCCATATTATACGTATTAAAAAATAATCTTACGAATATCGCACGACAGTAAGAATAAATAAAAAAATAATGCTTCATTTTTACTCAAATTTGTTGTCATTGGGCAATAGCCACTCGAGCCCTGCTGGCTCTCGTGTCTATTGCCAAACAACAAATTTTCGAAAAACTGTCGCATTATTTTCAATTTATTCTCACTTTCTTGTGATATTATACCCGATAATTTTTGATAATATTCGGTCGTCAAGTATATTACGTCAGATGCCCTTCGTTGCTACGAAAAAATACATTCAGTGACATTAATGACAATTAATGTTTTAAAAGTTATAAAAGTGATGTTACAGGTATAAAAGTGAATTACAATAAAATTTTTGTTTTGAACAGTTTTATTCATGAAATAATCGCAACAAATTGCACTCGGTCTCTAAAATTATTGTCCAATTTTTGCCCTCGTGGCACTGACATAATTTCACTCACCTTCGGGTCGTGAAATTAAAACTGTCAAAGTGTCACTCGGGAAAAATTCGATAATTTTAGAGCTCTTGTGCAATTATATCTGATAATTTCCACCTCCACTAGTTTTATCTCTGTTTGTTTCGCAATGTATTATGTTTTCCATCTTTTGTGTTATTTTGCCGGTTACTAGCACGTTCATCACTGTATAAAATTATTTACTATTCGTGATTCTTATTATCTTATGCATAAATCTAGATGGTTTTCGGCTTAAATGTGTTAATTATTTTAACCATTTAATAAACCGTTATAATGTGTTTTAATAACTTTGAATATTCATTTATTTTGGAGCACAGTTTTAATGTTGGTATCTTTTGTTTATAATATCAAAAGCCTTTTCTGTTTTCGTAATATATTTTAAAATCTTTATAAACTAAGTTACAAAAACTCCCATCTACAGATCATTTTACTTTAGCGAAACGGGCAGAAAGAAACAACAAAATTAGCCTTTTCAAAGGACTAAGAAAACTCGGTTAACCGCAGACATATCAGAACCTCAGAAAATCTTTCCATCTTCGATTTCAGAGGCTGTAAATCTTAATAATACCGAGAATAATGCCCTATTATCTTCTGCCAACATCTCAGGCGTTATATAAAAAACAAAGTATCGTTCTTTATCCAGCGAAAAGGAATTTTAAGGGATTTCGGGATAATTAGGGCGGTAATCGTATGAGGGATCAATGATAAGGGATGTTTTTTGAGGAAAACGACGACTTGGACCAAATGTTTTCATATTAATTTCGTTATTTCCGTTCGCCCCGGAGCGTTTTTCTTGTGTCGTTGAACGGTTTTTGTGGCGCAGAAGGAAATCGATAAGATACCAGTTAAAACATACTAAATACGGTTGGTTATAGCTCAGTTACATTATGATATCTTTGATAAAACATATTCTGAGATTCAAATTAATAATAAACTATTACTTTTTAATTAATAGGTATAGACATAATGGTAATCTTCTTCTTTTGGTGCTGTCTCCGTTAGTGGAGGTTAGTTTAGCGATTAGGTACATTGGAAAATCTACCTTTATCCAATGTCGCTCTAAACAAAGATATTGAATCAAGACCGGTTTAGTCTCTGATACTTTTAAGCCCTGAAACCTTCCGGGACCGTTTTCCTTCAATCTGTCTGTGGACGATCAGTAGTTGTGCAAGGCAGTCCTTTTCGTTTTTCATTGCGTATCCCATATAGCAGCTCTCTATCTGTACCTTTTCTCCTCAGAACATTTTCGTTGGTGGTGTGGGTTTGCCAACGTATTTTTCAAGATCCTTCTATAAAGCCAGAGTTCAAAGGCTTCTAACATATTCATAAGTATTATCATGAGCGTCCAGGCCTCCGGTGCATGGGGCAGCAGATATAAGTGGTTGGTGGTTCGGTTCAAGATCAGGTACTTCCGGCGGAAGTCGACTTTCACCGAAAGTCCCTGATCTTGAAACAAACCTCCATCCACTTATATAAAGGACTTCCGGTTTAATCCTGACTCTGAAAGTCCCGGAAGTCCCTGATCTTGAACCGAACCTTCTTGCTCTTATATAGAAGACTTCCGGTTTAATCCGGACTCTGGAAGTCTAAAAATAAATAGACCGTTAGATAAGAAAAACCGTTAGATAAGCTATCAGATAAGAAATAATAAGAAATATCAGATAAAAAAAAACCGTTAGATAAGGCGGAAATCTAAAAATAAATTAGTAGATAAGAAAAACGGAGATAAGCTATCAGATATAAAATACGAGGAAGTCTAAAAATAAATAAATCGGTAATACAGAGGCGTGCGGTCCATGGAAGCGGGGGAGCACCGCTTCCCTATTTATACTTCGATAGGTATAAGAAAATATATTATTAATTAATATTTAATAATCAAAATTTTTTCCCTAATCCAAGTAATCTACATATTACCTAGGCAATAGGCATTGAAAAATATTAAAAATTAATCGCGTAGATACGAACGAACTCAATATGCACACAATTCAACTATTCGGTCCACTCCTGACAGAAGCGCATCTCAAAATCGCCGCTTGTCATGCAGTTGTCCCGTTTAAAAATTGGTCAGGGTTCAATGACCGCACCCACTAGTCGCGCGAATTTTGGTACCCTCTGGAAGCGATCGTCCTATCGCCTTCCAAAAGTGAGATGCTCCGACTGCTAAGGGGTGCTTAGGTCAACATACATTCGCTTAAAGAATATTTCGATTTACATTTTTGCAGAGATTTTTCCTTTTACTGATCTTTTATTTGACATTTTACAGAAGTCAAATGACATTGCATTTTGTATAAGACAAATTGATGACTTTATTAATACAATAATTAAAAAAACGAGAGCAGTTTAAAAATATTTGGGATAAAACTGAAAATATGGGGTTTGAACATGAAAGAAAAATAATGAAGATTGATAATGTCGGAGACAGAGAGAACAGAGGAAACAGAGAGACCTTTTGATAATATTCTACAACAAACGAATTCTAGCTTCCAAAATTTTAACGATTTAAAATTTGTAGAATTATAATATGTATATAATCTTAATATTTCTAATTATAATTCATCAAAATTTCCCACAGAGGAATTTATTTCACTATACGATTAAATAATGAAATTTTTTTGATATCCCAGCTTTGCATTTCCACTTAAGTGTTGTTTATGAAACAGCTGACATTAGTGATAATTATAACTACTGGTTTAAACAAGTCACTGTGTGAAGTGGTTAAGTTGTGTGAATTAGTACTAACTATCCCAGCCACACGTGCATCAGTTGAACGAAGTTTTTCAGTATTAAGATGCATTAAAAGTTTCAAATTAAGAGTTTAAAAGAAATTCAACAAGCGAAGACAGACTTTGAAAGTTAGCCCTATTATCCATTGAAAAAGACTGCATTCAACAATTATCAGAAGTTGGTAGGAGAATAGACCTCAAGTATTAAATAAGTGTCATATTATTGAAAGTTGTGTGTTGTGGAAAATGCCTCGAAATATAATTTTTTTAATAGAATTCTTCTTTAGGAAACCAAGCCCGGCGCGAGGACTCAAGGCCCGAGCTAGCAATACAGATCAATGATAGGCCACTAATCACTAGAAATAGCGGGAATAGAGTGCCTCACGCATTTGTCGGGGTAGGATTTAGTGTGCGAGTCCTAGTACCCAGGACGTCTCACATAAGCACTTTGCTGATAGAGAGCCCCTGCGCATCAGAGTGTTATCAGGTGGGAAGTGGCTCGACCCTCGACCCTTAAGAAAATATTTTTATATCCTTATTGAATCGCTTCCCCTTTCGAAAAAGTCACCGCACGCCACTGCGTAGTATAAGATAAGAACTAATTGTAAAAATAAATAATCCGTTAGATAAGATATCAGATAAGAAATAATTGTTGATAAGGCGGAAGTCTAAAAAGAAAAAATCTGTTAGATAGGAAAAACTGTTAGATAAGCTATCCGATATAAAATAAGGAGGAAGTCGAAAAATAGCTCGGTAGTATAAGATAAGATATGAAAAAACTGTTAAGATCGAACAGCTTATCAATAACAAGAAATGACGGGATATCTTATCACGGTAAACATTATTATAAATAAAATATTTTTTCAGCAATATTTAGTTGTATTTATAGGGCTTTTCATTCAGTCATTTGTTTCGAGCTTCTGTCATATGTCGTATAATCCGTGTATACAGAACCTCGAAACAAATGACAATCGATGAAAAGCCCTATACAAAAGTATTGACCAAACATTACCAAAACAATAATGCAGAAAACAACATCTAAGGCTGATATTAATGTTTTGTTACAAAATAAACTTTTTATTTTGATAAAGCCTTCTTTAGTAACCTCTATTCTCGTTCTTGCTTCTTGTTTATAATCAAGTTGTTCGTTTATCCTGATACCTTCTACATAAATAGTGCGATAAATTGTTCGCAAATATTAACTCCGAGTAGATATTAAACAGTATCGGTGATAGCACACTACCCTGTCTGACACTCGTCTGACTGATTCATCTCGTTTAATTTAAAAAATTGGCCTTGACGTGTTACCATTGGTCTTTATGATTGCTGTCTGATTCCAAACGCTTCTGTAATTTGAGAATCTCGTTTGTTGAGTTCGATATCGTTCAATCACTCTATCAAAGTCCTGTGCTGCACCCGGTCAAATGCCTTTTTTCTTGATATTTCTTTATTCTCTTGATAATCACTTTTAAAACATGTACATATCATGTGGTCTGATAAGTGTCATCTTTCTCCGATTGAAGAACTCTGTGATCTAAAAAAGGCATTAGTTCTAGTCATTCCCCCACCACCAAAATCTTCAATTTTTCATTTATATTTTTGGGTTTCCACCCAAAATCCCACCTTGAAATCAATTTAAAAAATTTCAAAAAAAAAAAAAATGTGTACCATTTTTATTCGGTTGCGATGCGAAGGCAAACCAATCTTACTTTTTAATTAGAATACGGAGTGCAGTCCAGTTCCTTTAACCGCGATTTTCTGCTCTTATTGGAGCTTCATCAGAAGAAACGTAGGCACTGTTCTCCATACTCCAACTAAATTGCATCGAGAGGTTTTCCCACACATCGCAACCAAATGGATGATAATAGGAATTGAAAGACGAAGCAAGTTTTCAATCCTAATAGTAAATTAATAATATTGAAAAATATTAGAAATCACTAAAAGATTTTTAAATTGAAAACTTATTGGTACATTTTCATGGTAACACCTCCAAGACTTCTATAATTTGCAAGTCATATGGATGCTGCAGTGAAGACGAGAGGGAAGGAATTCTACACTTTGCATTTCACATCCCCCGTCTGCAGCCGGCAAAGTTCCAACTGAAAGATGCACCTGGTTACTCTACGGAGTAATACGAAAATAAAATAAAAATATGTACCATTTTTATTCGGTTGCGATGCGAAGGCAAACCAATCTTACTTTTTAATTAGAATGCGGAGTGCAGTCCAGTTCCTTTAACCGCGATTTTCTGCTCTTATTGGAGCTTCATCAGAAGAAACGTAGGCACTGTTCTCCATATTCCAACTAAATTGCATCGAGAGGTTTTCCCACACATCGCAACCCAATGGATGATAATAGGTGGCTAGCGCCATCTGGCAATTGAAAGACGAAGCAAGTTTTCAATCCTAATAGTAAATTAATAATATTGAAAAATATTAAAAATCACTATAAGATTTTTAAATTGACAACTTATTGGTACATTTTCATGGTAACACCTCCAAGACTTCTATAATTTGCAAGTCATATGGATGCTGCAGTGAAGACGAGAGGGAAGGAATTCTACACTTTGCAATTCACATCGCCCGTCTGCAGCCGGCAAAGTTCCAACTGAAAGATGCACCTGGTTACTCTACGGAGTCATACGAAAATAAAATAAAAATGTGTACCATTTTTATTCGGTTGCGATGCGAAGGCAAACCAATCTTACTTTTTAATTAGAATACGGAGTGCAGTCCAGTTCCTTTAACCGCGATTTTCTGCTCTTATTGGAGCTTCATCAGAAGAAACGTAGGCACTGTTCTCCATACTCCAACTAAATTGCATCGAGAGGTTTTCCCACACATCGCAACCCAATGGATGATAATAGGTGGCTAGCGCCATCTGGCAATTGAAAGACGAAGCAAGTTTTCAATCCTAATAGTAAATTAATAATATTGAAAAATATTAAAAATCACTAAAAGATTTTTAAATTGAAAACTTATTGGTACATTTTCATGGTAACACCTCCAAGACTTCTATAATTTGCAAGTCATATGGATGCTGCAGTGAAGACGAGAGGGAAGGAATTCTACACTTTGCAATTCACATCGCCCGTCTGCAGCCGGCAAAGTTCCAACTGAAAGATGCACCTGGTTACTCTACGGAGTAATACGAAAATAAAATAAAAATGTGTACCATTTTTATTCGGTTGCGATGCGAAGGCAAACCAATCTTACTTTTTAATTAGAATACGGAGTGCAGTCCAGTTCCTTTAACCGCGATTTTCTGCTCTTATTGGAGCTTCATCAGAAGAAACGTAGGCACTGTTCTCCATACTCCAACTAAATTGCATCGAGAGATTTTCCCACACATCGCAACCAAATGGATGATAATAGGTGGCTAGCGCCATCTGGCAATTGAAAGACGAAGCAAGTTTTCAATCCTAATAGTAAATTAATAATATTGAAAAATATTTCAAAAAAATTTAGACTCGTAGTCCATGCTGTTACATAACCTTTACGTAATATTTTCGGTAATTATCAAATTTCTCGCGGTTATGCCTTCGTTTTACGTATGACATGACCTAATCCAAGAAGTCTATTCATTACGTCCTTATCACTTTTTGAAATGACTGCTAAACTTTCTATAATATATTCCTAGAAGCTCGTAATTCAACTTTATTCGTCTATCCTTAAAGTTTTGCTCATAAAATTAGTTTGATTTACACCTCAACTTTTTAGTTTTAAACCATTTTGCCAAGACTTAAGTAATTGAAAGTTATTTGTTTGTTAGTTAAAGTTAGTGTGCATAAAATGTGTTATTAGTGCAACGTTACAACTTATTATAACTTCATGCAGACGTAAATCACTTCAAAGCCTTTAGTGCAGCGATTCTCAATCTGTGGTACATGTACCACTGGTGGTACAATTCATTACTTGCGGTGGTACACGAAAGACAAAAAAATTAAAATAGTGGTACTTAGTAAGTCTTGATAATACACTCTAAAAATACAGGGTGTAACAAAAATACAGGTCATAAATTAAATCACATATTCTGAAACCATAAATAGTTCGATTGAACCTAACTTACCCTAGTACAAATAAGCACACAAAAAAAGTTACAGCCCTTTGAAGTTACAAAATAAAAATCGATTTTTTCCAATATGTCGAAAACTATTTGAGTTTTCTTATTGAAAACGGACATGTCGTGGCATTATTAGGACAGGAAAATATTAAAAAAAAATTCTGCACCTCATAAAAATTTTATGGGGGTTTTGTTCCTTTAAACCCCCCAAACTTTTGTGTACGTTCCAATTAAATTATCATTGTGGTACCATTAGTTAAACACAATGTTTTTAAAACTATTTTGCCTCGTAGTAATTTTTCTAACTAGTTTTTTTTTGAGATATTTTGAATATTTGTCAAATCCACCACATATTTGTATACTGTTAACCCGGCACCTGCCACGTGGCTTTGCAAGGCGCCAACTGCCACGTGGGGATCTCACAGCACCCCTTAACAATTTTCTGTGATCCACTTGTTTAAAAAACAAAATAATGTGTTGAGTAACACAAGAATATAAATAAACATGTTTTATTAACTTATTAGCCACTAATATGTTATAAAAGTTTAAAAATAAAATGAAAAAGGTGTTATAAGCAAATTAGCAAGTACCAAACCATAATAAATGAAGTCAAGTAAAATATCTAAAAAAATTAAGATATAGTGAGTATAGAGTCTATATTAATAATTTAAATCAGTTATTTCAATACAAAATGTAAATTTGACCTGTTTATATCAAAAATACAAAAAAAATTTAAAACATAAAGTGCCAGATGATGACACCCCAATTCGACTTTAGAGCTATAAGTTCAGAATGACACTAAATAACCACTTTACTAACCACACATATATACTATATAATATTATAGAAAGCTACTATGACGCACAGCTCGCTTACCAAACTTGAAATACCAAATATTTGATAAAAATATGTTATGGGGTGCTGGTAGATCCCCACGTGGCAGGTGCCGGGTTAAGTACGATTATAGAGACCCTATAATAATATGGAAATTTATTTATAAATTACAAATTTTATAAGTATATTTTGAACCATATTAAAAAAGAAGCCACATCTGGATAAAAGGTGCCTTATCTGAAAAATACTAAGAGGCAAAAAAGTTTTAAAAACACTGTGTTCAACTAATGGTACCGCAATAATAGTGTAATTAGAACGTACACAAACATTTGAGGGGTATAAAAGCACAAAATCTCCATAAAATTGTTATGTTAACATATTAAAAAAGAAGCCGCATCTCGATTAAAACTGGTTTATCTAAAAAATACTAAGAGGCAAAAAAGTTTCAAAAACATTGTGTTTAACTCGGTACCACAATAATAATTTAATTGGAACGTACATAAAAGTTTGGAGGGGTTTAAGGGAACAAAACCCCCATAAAATTTTTAGGGGGTGCACAAACTTCACTATAATTTCTTTTTAAAATGTTCCTGCCATAGTCATGCCACATATCCTTTTCATTAAAAAATCTCCAATAGTTCGATATATCGGAAAAAATCGATTTTCATTTTGTAACTTCAAAGGGCTGTAACTTTTTTTTGTGTGCATATTTGTACTAGGGTAAGTTAGGTTCAATCGAACTATTTTTGGTGCCAGAATATGTGATTTAATTTATGACCTGTATTTTTGTTACACCCTGTATATGTGGTACCAAAACTAATAAAAAGAACTGTAGGTGGTACATGACTCAAAAAGTTTGAGAACCGCTGCTTTAGTGAATTAAAACATGTCGTTAACTGTAAGGTAGTTAATTATTGTTCTATTATTTTATATACAATATACAGAGTGGGCCAAAGAAAAGAGTCCACCTTGATATTTGGCAGTATTTATTAAATTTTAAAGAAATGACGAAACAAGTCGATTTTTGATCTACGGGGGACACATTTTTGTGGTACACACAGCTGTCATTTCTCAACCCCCTCCCTTCCACTTCCGCCACTCCTTATTTTTAAATAGGGAATAGGGGTTGTGTGCTAGCTCATTTGAAAGGTTATTCAATTCTCTATTCAGTAATATAAACATTAACATAATTATTTATACAGGGTGTCGAAGAATTTTTTTTAATTAAATTAAATGACAAAGAAAGAAAGAAAGAAGAATTTATTTAATTCAAAGTACATTCTACTGCTGTCATAAAACAGAAAAAAATGTTTTTTGGTAATTGAATATGGCTTTGTTCTTAATTTCAATGTTCAAGCTGCCACCCATCTGCCTCTTGGTAGGTTTAATATTGAATTTAAGCAACAAACAGTGTTTATTTATCAAATAAACATTCTTTTTCTGTTTTCTGTCAGCAGTAGAATATATTTTGAGTTCAATAAATTACATACATTCTTCTTTTTGTATCAATTAATTTAATTCAAAATAATTTTTCTATAAATAATTGTGCCAATGTTAATATTACTGAATAGGGAATTGAATAAACTTTCAAATGAGCTAGCACACGATCTGTATTCCTATTTAAATATAAGGGGTGGGCGATGTGGACGGGAGGAGGTTGACAAATGACAGATGTATGTACCTTAAAAATGTGTCCCTCTTAGATCAAAAATCGACCTGTTTCGTCATTTCCTTAAAATCTAATAAATACTGCCAAATATCAAGGTGGCCCATTCTTTGGCCCACTCTGTATATATATTCTCAGGTATTTTTTCCTTATTCCTTAAGGTAGACTTCCGCACCACGCGACCGAGACAGGAGACCGCGACAGGCGACAGATTGGCGAGGTCTCCCCACTACTGCTCTCAATGCAATTATATCGGGGTAGTGCTGCAGCTCGCGACCGAGACCAGCGACCAACTATCGCCTTTCCCGACCCATCTGTCGCCTGTCGCGGTCTCCTGTCTCGGTCGCTTGGTGCGGAATTCTACCTTTAGATTAGCGAACAATTCTTAAAGCAGGCCAGTATCCAGAAAGGACTGCCGAGTCTAAGATGACGATGATGATGATGATATGTATGTTTCTGAATTTTAGCAGTTTGCTAATATATTAATTATTTGTATTATTTCTACATTCCTCTCGTTTGTTACGCCTTACCACCCTATACATATTTGACGCGTATCTGTGTTAATTTTTTTAACTTTTAACCGTCTTTCTTCGCATCAATTTTGAGTTTTATCAAGACTTTTTCCAGACTGTATTTTTTTCATCTCATCAACTTTGTTAGTTACGTACCTAAAATTCATTCTAATAATTTATTTCTATTAATACAAACAAATAGTAGGGGAGGATTGGATGCTAAACTTGCAGTTACTAAAGCGTCATGGGGACCTACTGGGGATGGGGGAAACTTATTTTTTATCCGAAATTGTAATTAATTCTCATCAAATTAATATACTAAATAATATTAAAATTACTTTAGCATTACTTTGTTTACTTCACTAACGTTCCACAGGCCATATCTAAGTCAGCTCATCAAATCAATGCTATATTTTTATTGGAATATTATCCCTGCTACACCGAATACTGCCAGTAACTAAGCACAGTTGCACTGGGTTACAAATTTGGCATCAACGGTCCCGCAACAAACACCAATTAAGTGTACTATTGGATCGTGTGCGGAGTGAACTTTGAGCTTTAATAACGCAGGAGCTGTTAATTTGGAGATGAGAGCATTGCATCTCAGGTTTACCAACGTCTATTAACGAAATATTGAATATGATTACTCTTAGCCTTGGATGGAATTTTACTTTGTATATTTTCAAAAAATTGATCTTTTTTACGTAAAAACATTGCTTAGTATCATAGAAATAATATAATGGAGTTATTGACATTATGTACTAATAATACCTATTTTCAACTAAATAATGAATTCTGTAAACAAAATTTTGGTCTAGCAATGGGCTCTTCTTTATCTTCATTATTGGCTAATATATTTATGGAAGATTTCGAAACTAATATCATCTCTAAACAAAATTTAAAACCCACAGTATGGTGGAGATATGTAGATGATGTGTTTTCAATATGGCTTCATAGATCAGAATTGTTGGATACATTCCTGAATATTATAAACGACCAAGAAGAGACAGTAAAATTTACAATGGAAAAGGAATACAATAACACTTTGCCTTTCCTCGATGTTTTAGTCTCAAAGAAGGATACTGGATATGAGACTCAAGTGTATAGAAAACCAACACACACCAATTGAGATATCTCAACTACAAATCAAATCACAACATCAACGATAAAAAGGGAATCATTAAATTCTTATATGATAGAGCCAAAATTACTTGTTTTAACGAAAATTCATTTTTAGAAGAAAAACAATTGTTAACATCTGTTTTATTAAAAAATGATTATCCTTTATCGTTTATAAATAAGGAATTGTCAAGATTGGATCGAATGGAACAGAACAACTTAGAACGGGATCCTACAACATTCACAAGAAATAATACGAGGAAAATATCAATACTATCCCAGAAACTTAAAACAATAGGAAATAAATTGAACATTTCAACAACATTCAAAACAAAAACACATTGAGATCTATCCTATTTAAAACTAAACCTAACAATAAACAAAAAAGAACAAAGAATTGCATTTATAAAATACCTTGTGAATGCAAACAATTTTATTTAGGTAAAACATCAAGACCATTAAACGTTAGAATAAGTGAACATCAGTCTTATATTAAAAATAGAGAATTTGAGACATCTCAAATATGTCAACACGCATGGGATAATGAACATAGAGTTCAGTGCAAAGATTCAAGTTTAGTCCTAAAGAATCAGATAGTAAAAAGAGAAAAATCAAAGCAGCGGCTCTAATTATGCTAAATGAAACCAATTGTGTCGCAAATTCCTCGGTAGAATGCAGTAGGATGTGGTTACCCATACTGAAAGAGGAAGTCGATAGAAAGAAAATACCACGATTAGTAAGTCAATAACATCCAGTTAGTACAAATTTTATATTTTAGTATTACTTATTGTATATCTATGTATTATTAATATTATTTATAACTTAAACATGCTAAAGTCAGAATTTGGTATTAGTTTTTTGAAAGTAAATTAAATGTAAGACCAAATACTTACGATGTCGGGATAGTATCACGAGGTTTTTTCCTGGTTTTCCCTCGTGATTTACTATGGAATCTGTAACGCGAGAATTTTACTGCCATCGTTGCATTTGGTTGTCTTTTTAAAGACAGATCACATGCTATGATTTTTTTGTGACGGATATTCATGAGTTGGGATTGATTTCATGTAATCGAATGAACTATCTTTTAGTAAAGTCGTCCCAGGAACGCAACTCATAAATATTGGCGATATCATTTTAAAGTTTTCTACTTTGAAATGTATAATATACGTCTGAATTGCCAATATAAATGAGTCAGATTAAATAAATTATTAGAAGAATTTTTTTACTTAGAACAACAATTTTGTTTATTTTAGTAGTATTTTATATTTTGACAACGAAACCCGATTTGGGCTTCGAAACGTTAATAAAATTATTTTTTCAATTTAATTGTGGCTTATTTCCCATCTAAATAGTTAATCATAAAAATGCCAGAAGGAAATAGCTTCAGAACGACATTAAGAAATAATACTGTCCTAAAATTTTATTAAGAAATACAAAGTAGAAACAAAGTTATAGTCCTATTTACAACTATCTGAGCTAAAACTTGTGTGTAATCAACACGGCGCGCTACGCCTCACCTGAGATCTAACCACAGGGATTTTCCTTTTAAGTTATAAAATAATAAGATATTAAGCTCTAAACATTTAGGGAATGCTTAAATCGATGATTAGAGGAACAGAAAAGAATCACATTAAAAATTAATGTATTGGTGGACGTTTTTCTACCACCGTTCAATTCCAAAATGTGAGCGGGCATATTCCTTGCTGAAAGGATCGTCACCCAATACAATGCAAAGCTTATTCAAACTTCTTCTTTTTCTAATGACGCTACAACCTTGTGTGACTCTTGGCCCACTTAACAATTTTCTTCCATTCTGCTCTATCGGATACTTTCCTTCGCCACTGCCTGATGTTCATGGTTTTAAAATCCCCTCTACGTCGTCTATCCATCTCTTACGGACCCTTCCTCTTGTTCTATTTCCTTGGGGCTTCCAATTCTGGATTACTTTTACAGCTCGATTATCTGGCATTCTTTCTAAGTGACCAAGCCAGTTTAGTCATTGTGACTTTACAAATCTAACAATATCTGCGCTCTGCATTAGTTCACCCAGCTCGTGGTTCATTTTAATTGTCCATGAACTTTGCATTCAAATATTCTCAGTTGATTGTAATGATTTTTATCACCTGTTGAGAGGGTCCACTTTTGACATCCATATGTGACCACTGGTATAATTACTGCTTTGTAGATTCTAAGCTTAGACTCATGAATTCAGTAACTTACTTGACACTCAATATACTCATATACTCAATATACACATAAGGACCGAAATATAGGGACTTGTATTGGTAAGTCGTCCGTAGATAGAAATTAAGATACAGGGAATTTTCCAATACAGTAGAACCCCGATAAGTCAGCCTCCGATAACCCAGAAGTCCGGCTAACCCGGACCGATTTTCATCAGAAAAAACAAACATTGTTTCACTTTGACTTAGTTTTTTACCAAGAAATAAACAATACGGGATACAACTGTAGGTACGTAATTTAGATGTGTACTGTGCATATGTATTTCATGTTTTTGCAATTATAACGGCGTTTATTTGTAAGTATACCGTGTTTTATTAATTGTTACCATATTCTCCGTCTAACCCGGATTTTCGATAACCCGGATCGGCCACGGTCCCAATTAATCCGACTTATCGAGGTTCCACTGTACTTATAGTGCATTTCTTTGATTATGTGAAGTTTAGTAAAGTAAGTAATAGGTTTTTTATTTCTAGATCCTATCTAGACATTGTCTGTGACTTTTCATCTTTTGTATTACAACTATTCCCAATATTTATCCTATTCACGACATTCTTGCAAACAATAATTAAAACAACTACGTGAAATATTGTACGATATTCGTGTTATATTGATACTTCAATAGAAAATAACAAGTTTTGTCTGTTTCCACGTTAACAGAAAACTTCTATGTCTTCATACTCAATAAGAAAGTATAAAGGTAACAAACATTACGTAACACGGTTATATTGAGCTCTGTTCATTATTTCTGAAACTACATACAAAACATCCGTACAAAAGGCATAGTTTCTGCACAACTTTGAACTTCCCATCTTACATGAAACTTGCCGTATAAAGATAAATGGTTAACTTACAAAGTTAGAGTAACTTTTTATTTCTGTACATCTTTGTTTGCTTTGACTATTATATTGTTTTGTTACTTATATACTAAAAGCAAATTTGCACGTTATTTACTTTAAGTAAAAAACTAATAACTGAAAGTAATATTTCGTCTCTTTGTAGTTAAATATTAGATCTATTAATTTGAGGAAAGCAAAAAGTCTTCATGAACAAATTTTTAAAGTAAATTTATTTGAAATGAATGTATTTTAAAAATAATTTTTAGTATTTTAATAATTAATATTTCCGAAAGATAAATAATGGAAACGTCAAACTAAAATTATTTTAAAGTAATATTGTGGTTAATTGCCCTTAAAAATAGTAAAGTATTACTTTCAGTCTCTTTAGATGTACTCTGCAATTTGATTTTTTTTTAATGAATGAAAGGAAGAAATATACTCATAGCTTGAGCAGACTAACGTTGACTAAATGAATTAATTGTAGCAAGGATTATCTTTTATATTATGGAGATATTGGTTAGCTAAGGTTATATCATAATAATCAAATGGTCAGCTAAGGTTTACGATACCATCAAAGAAGCCGTGTAACTATAAACAATAAGATATCTTACAGGAGAAGAAAAAGGAAAATTTAAAAATTTGGCAGCATGTTCTCTTGCGTCTTTTACTTTGGTTTTACTTCTAATTGAATTGTTTTTTTATGTCGATAAGTCTGACCCCGAGCATTAACTCTTCCATCGCTCTTTGTGCCTTTACTATTTTTATCTATATTGGCCTTGGTGAGTGTCGCAAGTCTCTGGCCGATACGTGAGTATAGGGAGGATACACTGATCGTAAACTATGGTTTTCAAATATTGTTCTATTTTGGCGTTTTTCAAGATCCAACTCAGTTTTCCAAATCCTGCCCGCGCTAACCCTACTCTTCTGGTAATTTCGGAAGTTTGAATTTCTCTGTTAAGTTTCATTATCTGTACCAGGTAGATGTATTCGCTTACTGTTTCTAAATTTATGTCGTTCAACGTTATTTTTCTAATGTTCGGTGTATTCATTATTTTTGTTTTTTTTTTCAAGTTTTAAGTCCTACTTTTTCCGAAGCTTATTGCAGATCACAGCCTGACCTAGCTCATAATTCTGCAACTCTTCGTTTATAGTTTTTTTTATAAATATGGAAAAAGTATGGAAAATATGGAAGAATTAATATAGTCACTTTTATTTTATGATATTTTAATATGACATGGCACATAAAAAAACTTAAACCTTTAGAATAATTTCGTTACATATTCTAGAGCAAATTCTCGGTAATTTAGTATACCTTATCGTTAATACATTTAGTAAATGAACGATCCAGCTCTTATTATTAATTATAAATCGGCACAGATGAAGTTTATAATCTGGAAACCGCCATCATTGGCATATCCCGGAATCCATTACCCATTACCTGTGATATCGACAGTCGTGTTGAAGTTTGTGTTAACGCTCGCTCTTGTCGATCGTCTATAATTTGTGAACCGAAGATACACATTTGTGCGAAATGTGCCGTTTGAATTTACACACGGAATATCACAGGGATTTTAATATTCCTTCGTAATAGAATATGCATGCTAATGAGAGAGCTCCGGAAATAGGAAAACTACTTTTTTAAAAACGATTAGTAGCAATTATATTATGAATGTTAAAATTGATTTACCTAGGAATTAAAGAAAATTTCTTAAATATACAGGGTGCTTGGTTAAGAATGGGACATACCTTAACCTTAGATTCCTGGGCTTAAAATAGGTCGATTTAAGCTAACTTACCTTAGTGCGAAAGTTGATAATAACCGCAATACAAGGTGTCAAGGTTAAACTTTTATTTTGTTCTTGAATATTTCCTGACAGGCATGAGCTAACAACACGAAATTTGGTAAGCGGGGGTTTTTTGGGGACGAGAAATCTAAATTCACCACCAAAAATGATGTATTACGCAGAGGGCGCCACGTCTTTCGGCGCTCATTTAATACGTTTATTTTTTTTTAATCCCCCACTCTATCTACTTTTAGAATAAAAATTTTTATTTTCTTAACATTTTTACTTAAAAAAGATATACTACATTCATCTCGCTAAACTTAACCGTTTTCGAAATAAACGCATCTTAAATCTGGAATGCAACATAATTTTTGCATATCATTGTAGTTACACCCGAAAAATAGAATTAAAACCATAATAATTGTGCAAGTTCTCATATTTATGTTATTGCATCGCAAATTCCATTAGAAGAAATTTGCAGTACATTTTTGAAATACATTTTGCCGTACCGTCTGGTACGGCATCTGTTGTCAAGATTTGAAGAATTATTCTTGCAACATACCAATTATTGTCAATTATTATTATTAACCTAATTATAGGCATTTCGGTTTGGACAGTATCTAGTTTAGTACAAGACACCAAGTGTTCTTTCTCTGGGGATGATAAAAACAAAGTAGCCTTTTCTCCAAAGAAACCTATACGAAAGTCAACTGTCACGGATTTACCAGAATATCAAATTAGAGATATTCGACGTAACACACGATTTGTATGGAACAGAAAATTGTCGTGTTACTTTTAAAAATAAAAAAAAACAAAATTGAAAAAGATTTAGACGCTACAAGGAATTCTTCGAAAGATGAATTTCCGTTGGAGAAGATACCCCCAGAGACTTGGACTTATACGATTATACTTTGAAAAAATGACTAAGCATTACGAATAAGGCACTGGCAAGGGTGTTTAAAAATAAGGACGGACAGCCAAACAATATGTCCTTGCGGAAACACAGATGGTAAGTGGACTATTAGGAAATTTGACAATCACTACAGAAATTGCTATACCTACTTATTTATTTACACTGGAATTAGATAAGAAAATTTTGAATATTAAATATGAAGCTTATCAGGTTTATTAGATTTTCCCCAAAAGTTTTCCAAACACCAAATTTCTTGGTATTATCTCTCATATAAATTAAAACAATTTGCATATGCAAATAGCTCGAAAGTTAAAATTAAATATAAATTGCGTTATGTTTAAGTTTGCATAATAATGCTTCAGATATTGCGTTTTGTACCCTTAAAGACTATCAAAAGTATTATCAAGGATATACTTAGGATAAGAAGAAAATATTGTGTAGAATATCACTGGCAAATTCATTTCTAACACAGTTTTTTTAAACAAACTTGTCTAACCCAAGTTATCTTTGGGTATGTGATAAAAAATCATGTTATCGATTTGATAATGTTGAACCAAAAGTTCTTAGGTAAATGAACTTATAATAAAACACCTTTATTATAAAGACGCAAATTTAAGAACCAAAACGTCGAAATGTATAAACTAATTATTACTAAAGAGATAAGGACTCAAATACGAGCTGCAAAAGATATATTCTTCGAAAACAACTGTGAAGAAATTGTTTACAGGGTGTAAAAATTGTGTAAGAGTTACAGGAAAAACATGAAAACATTTAATATGTATAAAAAATAAAAGAATTGACAGGTCAGAACAAAAAAATAACATTGTTGATTGTTGATAGAGACGGATCACTGATTTGGACAAAATAGACAGATGAAAAAATATTTTATTGGAACAAACTCTTTAATGACGAAAGGCCCAGGCTTGAAATTAACAAAGTAGTTACAAAACCTTACATAACTATGGACAAAATTGAACAAGCAATAAGATTAGCAAAGACCAGAAAGCGACGGCACCAGATGAAATACCAAGTCAAATAATAAACCTCTTCGCAAATTCAGGTAAAAATCGCTCATTCATTTTTTTAATAAAATTTATTAAATTAATAAAATAATTTAAGAAACTGGCTATATAACAACGGATTGGCTGTTGTCGACTTCTGTGTGTGACGATACCTAAAAAAGCAGATGCAAAAAGATGTAATGACTACCGAACCATCAGCTTGATGAGTTATGTTTTAAAGATATTTCTACGAATTTTGAACTCTAGGATGTACCAAATAATAGAAGGACAACTTGGTGATAGACAGTTTTTGTTCCGCAATAACCTTGGAACTAAAGAAGCACTATTTAGTATTTAGGTTATGTCGGAAATTCGGTTTATATGTGTTTTATTGACTTTGGGAAGACCTTTGATAGAGAAGACCATGAAACATACTGAAATGATTGCCATTCTTTAGCAGGTGGGTATTGATGATAAAGATTTACGTATTATTAAAAACCTTTACTGGCATCAACCTGCAAACATCAGGATTTGCCAGGACACCTGTGAAGAATACGAAAAGGAGTAAGGCAGGGTTGCATTTTGTCCCCGCCAATATTTAACATATTATATTCTGAATTCGTTTCAATTAAGCAGTGGATAGTGTTCAATGTGGTATCAAAATGAATGGCGTCAATATTAATAATTTGAAATACCCGGATGACACGGTGATAATAATTACGAAGGACTTCAGCATCTGAATTACCACAATGTATGATGAATATGTACTTACTCAAGCTAAACACCGCAAAGACAAAGGCGATGGTTGTCAGTAAAACATCAGTGCAACCGGAAGTGGCTAGTACACACCAATACACTTAGAGAGATATAACATACTCCATTTAATAATACAAGGCTAGCTAGACGGAAGGAGAAGGCCAGGTCGAAGAAGAACGTCATGGCTTAGAAACCTGAGAGAATGGTTTAACAAATCCTTTGCATCCCTTTTTCGGGCTGCTGTCAACAAAATTACTATAGCCAATTTGATAGCCAACGCTCGATAATCGAGTACGGCACATAAAGAATTATATTTACTTGTTTATACTCGAGGTGTGCAAGTACTTGGAGGGATACGAGAAACGATCGCGTGCAAATATCGGAGAAATCTTGAAACTTTCTTAAATAATTCATATTGTCAATTAAAATTGTCAAATTGACGTAAATTTCATACCTACTGTCATTGTAGAAGAAAAATTATATGTTACTCCAAAATATTGATATGATATGCAAATACAGTAAGGTCTCTTTTTATGCGGATGTCTATTATTAACAATTAGTATAATTAATATTAACTATTCCTATCCAGTAGTCTGAGAGTTTGCAATTCGGGTATTCCCCTTGTTACATGATGTACCATGCAGCTATTATATCAATCTGAATTTCGCATTGAAAGGTATTAGGTCTGGATCCCGCGTATAAAAAAATTTGAT
This sequence comes from Diabrotica virgifera virgifera, assembly GCF_917563875.1. Lineage (NCBI taxonomy): Eukaryota > Metazoa > Arthropoda > Insecta > Coleoptera > Chrysomelidae > Diabrotica > Diabrotica virgifera. Next base: position 23,676,512 of record NC_065443.1, read on the forward strand.
TAATATCAAGCTGAAAATTTGTTAACAGTTTAAGGGTGTCTAGTCGGATAAACTTTGATATATGGGAACACTGGAACAGGGGAAGTTTTAATTGTGGAACAGGTTAAAAATTTGGAACGGTCATACCACGAAAACGTCACAGGTATTTTGTAAGACAGAACTTCCAATTGATTTGTTGCCCTTTCATTAAACTCTAATGCAAAAATCAGACTGCTATTTATCACCAAATGGGCATTTTAATGAGTGGAACACGTAGAACATGTCAAATGACAGGAATTATTACAGGTGATAAATATCAGTCTGATTTTTGCATGAGAGTTTAATGAAAGGGTAACAAATAAATTGGAAGTTCTGTCGGACAAAATACATGTGACGTTTTCGTGGTCTGACCGTTCCAAATTTTTAACCTCTTCCACAATTAAAACTTCCCCTGTTTCATCTTCCTATATATCAAAGTTTGTCCGACTAAACACCCTTAAGCTCTTAACAAATTTTCAGCTTGCTATTAGTCAACTTTTTTTTCATACGCGGAATCCAGACCTATATAACCTGTAATTATTTCGAAATTAAATTTAGATGTTGCTGATTTCAAGTTGCAGTATAATAAACAGCACATTTTGATTTCTGGATTGAAACATTTAATTACGTGTCGTAAAGTTTTATGTTCCATTAGAAGAGGTTTTTGCAATCTCAATATCGTTAGTCTGCGTTTTTAATTTCTTCTTTAAGATTTTATTTGGCCCAATGAAGAAAAAAATACATCAAAGACACAATTTTTGATGGACAAACGTCCACCATTTTATGTGATTTTAGAAAATCACGAAACGTATCCCTACTTTTTCAATGCAAGTTAAGTCTTTTTTTATGCAATTTTTTTATATGAGGTTTTCTAAAGAACGTATTCACCGAATAAAACGAGACCTTACTGTATTAGGTCTCGATCCCGCGTTTGAAAAAAAAGATTGATTAATAGCAAGCTGAAAATTTGTTAATAGCTTAAGGGTGCCTAGTCGGACAAACTTTGATATATAGGATCACTGGAACAGGGGAAGTTTTAATTGTGGAACAGGTTAAAAATTTGGAACGGTCAGACCACGAAAACGTCACATGTATTTTCTCCGACAGAACTTCCAATTGATTGGTTACCCTTTCATTAAACTCTCATGCAAAAATCAGGCTGCTATTTATCACCAAATGGAAATTATAATGAGTGGAACACGTAGAATAATATGTAAAATGACAGGAATTATGACAGGTGATAAATAACAGTCTGATTTTTGCATGAGAGTTTAATGAAAGGCTAACAAATTAATTGGAAGTTCTGTCGGACAAAATATATGTGACATTTTCGTGGTCTAACCGTTCCAAATTTTTAACCTGGTTCACAATTAAAACTTCCCCTATTCCAGTGTTCCCATATATCAAAGTTTGTCCGACTAGACACCCTTAAGCTATTAACAAATTTTCAGCTTGCTATTAATCAACTTTTTGAAGTTATACTTCTTTACGCGCATATGAGGGTGAATTTTAATAGGATTTAAACCTTTGATCCCGGCGCAGTCGCATTACAACTTTGTTCTGAATGGATGTTCAAATGACATGAAAAAATTATCCAATATGGCAGCTGTATCACAGCTGTGGGACTGTGGTTTGGTTATGTATGGTGTATGGTTGTTGCGTTTTAAAATTTGTAGGAAGAGAAACAACAAACAAAAAGTTAGTTAATGGTTATACTGCCTTTTTAAATAGTTTTCATATTATATTTTTGGACTTATTAACATAGAAGAGATGATTGTTGCATGTCAATGTGAAAGCCCATCAAACTGTGACTAGTATGAGTGCCGCAAAATTACTGATAAAAAACCTATTAGCTCGAAGGCGTAGAGAACTGTGGATAACAACAATCAACCGGGACGATCTACGATCTCGCTTATTCAGCTAAAGAATCTTACACTGGTAAGTGTTTTAAAAATAGTAGATCAAATTTTGTTATATTGTCAAATTGTGAAACGTCAAAATATTTATATTTCATTTATTAACATTAATATTAATAATACAACTTGCGCAATTTGAAAAATGTGGTTTAAAAGGTTTTTTTCTTATAATTTTGTGTCTTTGGATTTGTCTTCCTTGGGCGTAAAATAATAAAACATCTATTTTTATATTTCACTTGTCACCGTGATGTGTAAATATGTATATCTGACACGTTAATAGTATGTGCCTTGATGGTCTTGTTGGTATAGCATTTGACCAGAGATTGAGAATTCGCAAGGTTGCGGGTTCAATTCCTGGACGATTCATACTGTTTTCGTTTTTTTTTAATTTGGCATTATTAACTTTTGGTTAAATTTTGGTAATTATTGTTAATTTTTTGTATTGTAACTGCTAAGTAGACATATTTATTTCGTTGAAATTATATTATAATAGAAGTATAACTTCTTACGTGCGTACAAAGTACACACACATTCTTTTTTTTTTCATACGCGGGATCCAGACCTATATTATATAAAATTAAATTTAATTAATTGTATTTTGCTTGCAGTACGGCATTTAAATAATTAATTTTATTTACTCTATACAATTGTTTACCTTTTAGTAACATAACCTCAGTCTTACTTTTTCTTCTTATAATTGTTTTGGGCTGTGGCCTTGGCAATTATCCAGCAATAAGCACTAATATAATTGGCCAATACAATTAAAAGTGCGAAAAATGTTGCTGAGCAATGAAACCAGGTGTCGCTTTTCCGAACTTGCACGGTCTCAATAGTAAATTATTTGGTAATGTTAACGGAATGTAAATATAAAAATAACACAATACTGACTCACGTTAACGGTTGTGGAGCAAACGTTTAATTGTGATTAATGATACTTTTCATTTATGGTAGGGGAGCCCAAGCGGGGATTGTTGCAGTAACTCGAGCGCGTCAGATTATTACATGGGGAGAAACCTTGTACCCTGAAAAAGTACCTCTACCATATATTGGCTGTTAATGCAGGGGAGTTCGTTAGGGGGGGGGCCGAAAAAAAATTTATCCTTAGAAAAACTCGAAATCATCAGATTAAGATAAGGTAAGTTAAGTACATGCAAAACAGTGTAGATTTTAAACATCTGACCTGACGATTTGAGCGTTGCGTAAGGAAATGGGTGAGTCGCAAAGTTTCACAAGAAAAAAGCGAATATTTCGTGAAATAAATGACAGATCGAAAAACTAAAAAATACGTACTCAATATTTTTCAAGAATCTATCGAATGATGCCAAACACGACTTCCCACGGAGAGGGGTGGGGGTAAATTTAAATTTTTAAATACGAATCCCGCGATATTTCGCGAAATGAACATCAGATCGGATTCCTTATGAATCCTTTGAATCGAATGAACATCAGAAATGCAGATTCGGAAGTAACTTTCATTCGAAACATTTTTTCGAATTATGGATAGATGGCGCTATAATCTTAAAAAAAACGATTGTTGAAAATGGAAAATTAAATTAAAAATGGAAAGTCCCCACTAAAATGGAAAACTTTACTTAGCTTTTTTTGGTTTTAGGACCTACTCTTCACAACCCAATAGGTTCCCATAACGCTCTAGTGACTGCACATTTAGCATACTTTGCTCGCCTACATTAGGTATACAGGGTGTCCCGAAAAGAATTGTCATAAATTATACCACACATTCTGGGGTCAAAAATAGTTCGATTGAACCTAACTTACCTTAGTACAAATGTGCTCACAAAAAAAGTTACAGCCCTTTGAAGTTACAAAATGAAAATCGATTTTTTTCAATATATCGAAAACTATTAGAGATTTTTTATTGAAAATGGACATGTTTAATTCTTATCTCAGGAACATCTTAAAACAAAATTATAGTGAAATTTGTCCACCCCATAAAAATTTTATGGGGATTTTGTTCCCTTAAACCCCCCAAACTTTTGTGTACGTTCCAATTAATTCATTATTGTGGTACCATTAGTTAAACACAACGTTTTTAAAACTTTTTGCCTCTTAATATTTTTTCGATAAGCCAGTTTTTATTGAGATGCGGCTTCTTTTTCGATATATTTACGTAAAAATTTTATGGGGGTTTTGTTCCTTTAAACCCCACTAATGTTTGTGTACGTTCCAATTAAACTATTAATGTGGTACCATTAGTTAAAGACAGTGTTTTTAAAACTTTTGTCTCTTAGTCTTTTGTTCATAAGTCACCTTTTATCGAGATGTAGCTTCTTTTTCAAAATATACCTAAAAATGTAAATTATAAATAAATTTTCAGATTATTAACAGGTATTAAATAACCGTACTTAACCATATACAAATATGTGGTGGATTCGACAAATATTCAAAATATCTCGATAAACACTGGCTTATCGAAAAAGTACTAAGAGGCAAAAAAGTTTTAAAAATAATGTGCTTAACTAATAGTGCTACAATAATAATTTAATTGGAACGTACACAAAAGTTTGGGGGGGTTTAAGGGAACAAAACCCCCATAAAATTTGTATGGGGTGCACAAATTTTACTTAATTTTTTTTTTAAGATATTGCTGTCGTAAAAATGCCACATGTCAATTTTCAATAAAAAATCTCTGAGAGTTTTCGATATATGAAAAAAAATCGATTTTCATTTTGTAACTTCAAAGGGCTGTAACTTTTTTTGTGTGCACTATTGTATATAGGTAAGTGAGGTTCAATCAACCTATTTTTGACCCCAGAATCTGTGGTATAATTTATGACCAATCTTTTCGGGACACCCTGTATAATTATTATATTTCTTCATAACAAAAAACTCGTGACTTCCCAATGTCAGTGTATATTTATCAATAATGTATGTTCTCTCTTACGTATATTTTTCGAAGACTAATTTTTATAACGCATTAACCTCATCGCAGAAAAAATTGCCCTTTTAGTGAATATGAAGATTACTTCGGGATGATAAAAGTTTAAATAAATTTTATCTGGCAAAGCGTCTTAACAGACTTCCTAATTTTATTGATGGCCTTCCGTGGCGGAAAGTAATACAGTGGCAACATAACCCATTTCCTTCACACAGCAATCGATTCAACTTGGCAGAATAATAATTTTCGGATGCCTGCGAGATTATAAATGAGCTATTTTGTACATAGAATGATGCGTACGCAAATTTTATAGCAGCGATGGGGAAAAGGATAAAATGCAAAATTATGCAGATGTTTCTTTCCAAATCATCAGCACTTGGTTGAATTGGCCGCACTAGGACGTTATTGATTTTACGACTTAGGTTTTTAGGGTAAATCCTCCAAGGTGCTGCTACGTTCGGCTTCTGGGATTGTGGTTATTTATTTAATGACCTTTGCAATCGAAATGCTCTAATTTCGTTATTGGCTTAGATTTATCGTGGAGATTTCCCGCAATTCGGGGATAAACAAGTAGAGCAATTTTTTTATTTTAATCGACCACGATATCAAGGTATCATTTTAAATTTACCACTAAAAACAGAACACGAGACACTAAAGGAAATACAAAAAAGGCGACGGACAACATTTACTTGAAAAATAGCTGCAAAAAAATGAACTGTTGAAAAACAAGTCCAGGTCAACACATTTACCTACTTTAAGGTCGGTATTTCAACAGCTACTTAAGCTTTTGCTTAGGGAAGCCGGTGTCAAAAGTTAAGAAGAAGCTTAAGCTGGGTGCCGTATTTCCATCATTTTCTTAACTAAACTGATCCTCAACTGTAAAGTTAATCGGTTTAATACCTCTGAATACGTGAAAATGCCAGAACTAACTGTTCTGAGGTAAAAACCACTACTGTCGACATTTAGTTTTATCTTGTCATCTGTTACAAGCAAAACATTTATAGATTAAACAACTGCGTTCATTGTTACCATGAACGCATTGATTGTGGTTATTAAACGCAGTAGTAGATTGATTATTGCATTCGTTGTCACAACAATCAGTTTACATCTGTGGAATAATCAAATATTACTTTATATTAAAAACATTTGTACATTGTTTTAATGAAATCTGTACGTTGTCACGATAAACCAAGGTAATTGCTTATCATCTACGCAATCAAGAAAGTGAGTTGCTGCCAGAATTAACACTATTTACTAAATATAAGAAACTAACTTATTGGCTGAATAAATTAAATGTTATTGATTAATGCACTCTAGTTATTTTCACAATTATTATTCAATCAAATGAAGTAAAAGTCAGACTTACTCTCAATCTTTATTATAACTTCCGACGACCGGTTTCGCTCTTTAAACTTTGTAGAGCATCTTCAGGTCAAAGGTAACAAGTTACAAAATGATTCTGATACAAAATGATTCTTTTGTAACTAATTTTGTAACTTGTTACCTTTGACCTGAAGATGCTCTACAAAGTTTAAAGAGCGAAACCGGTCGTCGGAAGTTATAATAAAGATTGAGAGTAAGTCTGACTTTTACTTCATTTAAAATGAACTCTCACATGCAACCCATTCAAGATTTATTATTCAATCATTGTGACAATAACCAAATACATTCATCAATGTCTAAAAGTTCGTTGAAACAAAAAATTAAATTGTTGTTACAACGAAATACTATTCAATAATCACTGTTAATCAATATTACGAACTAAATTTTTTTGAGTGTATTGCGGTCATTGTCCACGCCTAAGAGGCTGAGGCTGTGGCTGTGGTACACCTCTAGATAGTTGAAATAATATTTCCATAATATAATAATTAAAGATTATACGACAGGATTCTACATTTAAACCATTTACCACTACACTCTTTATACGAGAGCCACATATTGCTGCGTTACACTAGAAACGTTCTGTTTTAACAAATATGCATTAAATTTATCATTAGAGTACATTTTCCTCGGGCAAACAGTTAAAATTTTACATCTGATCCACCGGGATTACAATGAGTGGAAAACGCCCCATCGTATTTGAAATTGCAAGAAGAGCATTGCGCTAGCAATTTTGCGTAATATACAGGGTGTCCCGAAAAGATTGGTCATAAATTACACCACAGATTCTGGGGTCAAAAATAGGTTGATTGAACCTCACTTACCTATATACAATAGTGCACACAAAAAAAGTTACAGCCCTTTGAAGTTACAAAATGAAAATCGATTTTTTTTCATATATCGAAAACTCTCAGAGATTTTTTATTGAAAATTGACATGTGGCATTTTTACGGCAGCAATATCTTAAAAAAAAAATTAAGTAAAATTTGTGCACCCTATACAAATTTTATGGGGGTTTTGTTCCCTTAAACCCCCCCAAACTTTTGTGTACGTTCCAATTAAATTATTATTGTGGCACTATTAGTTAAACACATTATTTTTAAAACTTTTTTGCCTCTTAGTACTTTTTCGATAAGCCAGTGTTTATCGAGATATTTTGAATATTTGTCGAATCCACCACATATTTGTATATGGTTAAGTACGGTTATAGAGACCTGTTAATAATCTGAAAATTATTTATAATTTACATTTTTAGGTATATTTTGAAAAAGAAGCTACATCTCGATAAAAGGTGACTTATGAACAAAAGACTAAGAGACAAAAGTTTTAAAAACACTGTGTTTAACTAATGGTACCACAATAATAGTTTAATTGGAACGTACACAAACATTAGGGGGGTTTAAAGGAACAAAACCCCCATAAAATGTTTACGTAAATATATTGAAAAAGAAGCCGCATCTCAATAAAAACTGGCTTATCGAAAAAATACTAAGAGGCAAAAAAGTTTTAAAAACGTTGTGTTTAACTAATGGTACCACAATAATGAATTAATTGGAACGTACACAAAAGTTTGGGGGGGTTTAAGGGAACAAAATCCCCATAAATTTTTTATGGGGTGGACAAATTTCACTATAATTTTGTTTTAAGATGTTCCTGACATAAGAATTATACATGTCCATTTTCAATAAAAAATCTCTAATAGTTTTCGATATATTGAAAAAAATCGATTTTCATTTTGTAACTTCTAAGGGCTGTAACTTTTTTTGTGAGCACATTTGTACTAAGGTAAGTTAGGTTCAATCGAACTATTTTTGACCCCAGAATGTGTGGTATAATTTATGACCATTCTTTTCGGGACACCCTGTATAAGAGTACGATATGTAGCTAAGTGTATAAAAGTTTTACATTTTGAGATTCTAAAATTTTACACTCGGTTTTTATAAAACTCTATAGCTCGTATTTTTCAGGAATTCTATTTTTAGATACTATAAAATTTTAATCTTTTAATTTTTTATGCAACAGATATAAGCAAACGACAAAGACAGTAGCAAATATATAATTATTAGCATTGTGAAAAAAAAATAAAGGAGACAAAACAAACTTATTTTGAAGAAATAGGTATGTAAAGAGATAAACGATATTCAGAACCAATAGAACCTGTTTAACCCATATAAAAACATTAAAATTGCAGGATTACTGCTCTTGTGAAAAAATGAGGTGCAACAGGGTTATACATTTATCACCACTACTGTTCCATGTATACTTAAGGAAATCACGGAAAACGAAAAATCTTTAGACGGAAAAACAGAAAAGTATATTGGCAACGATTACGAATATTAGGTATGTGGATAATACTTTTTTATACATATGGTGGCCTATTATTTTTCTTGAATTCCGTTTCATTATTGCATTTTGCGCCCTACCAGAAGGGTGTCTTTACTTGTTTCGCTTAAGATACTAAAAGTTTAGTTATTCATCGTAGGTAAACTCAAAATTCCTAGAATTGATTTCAAAACACGTTAGCGATAGAAGGTCTTTATGTATAATTATATTAATATCATTAAATGAAAGTTGAAGGAACCGAAAATCTTTTATAGGTTTGACAGATTGCACTCTCTATGCAGTAATTTTTAAGTAACTATTATTAATAATTTACGTTCAGAATAATCTTTTATTTTGTTTTAATCAAGGACTGTAACTGAGTTAGTAAAAAGTTTTTAAAAAAATGTACCTAGGCCCCAGGTTGACCAAGCCTGAATAAAATGAATACCTTGGGTAAAACCAAAAGTAATAATATGCGGCTGAATCGTAGCACTGGTTCTGTTATCTTCCTTTTATACAGTAGGGTCAGTAGGCCCTAGAGATTACAGATTACCCTGCTATAATCCCAAAGTTGCGTGGTATAAAAGGGAGTCTATAATTATCTACTATTATCCTCTTTTTTGCCTTTGTGTCTTTTCTGACTTCCAATCGTTATAATCGAGAGACCGGCTATACAACCTTCAAAGACTAATGAATAATATAATTGAGTATTGAGAAGAATATTGTGCACTATCAATGAAAAAATTAAATTGAATTGAAAAATGTAATTTAAAAACAATATATTTTTCAATTATCAATCCCTGTTTATCAACAAGTTATACAAATATTTTTGACCCACTAATGGATATATTCAACTTTTTCTCTGTCTCTCTAATTTATATAATATGTATAAAGATATTGAAAAGTAGATGTTGGCGTTTTAGTCCTGTCGCCAGGGGTGGTACAACGGCCTCCTTAATTCAGATGGACTTACCCAAGTCTTTTTTATTTATTTTGACCCGTAGAATACGAATTTTTTGGGTAACAGTTGATCCGGATGTCGATAAGATTGTTATAGACAAAGAACTTGAGGAATTACATAATAGTGATTTCTTGCAAAACAAAACATCTTTTTGTATTTTTTGGGTCATTCTAGGCAAAAAATGCTCTGACAAGTTTTTTCGTAGGATGCATAGTTTTCGAGATAACCGCGGTTGAACTTTCAAAAAATCGAAAAATTGCAATTTTTGAATCCGAATAACTTTTGATTAAAAAATAAAGTAGCAATTCTGCTTACCGCATTTGAAAGTTTAGGTCAAATTATATCCGTTTTGATTATTTTCATTGCTAAAAATTTATTATTTTATTGGTAAACAAAGCTATAAACACCTAGTGCGTGAGTGATGTTTTCAATGATTTCTCATTTAAAATCTAACGAGTAGGTGGAGTAGCTACAAGTGGAAGCGAGGCAATTTATACGTAGCATGCGTTAAAACGCATGTATTAGGCACGGGAAACACTATGTGTTTACAGCTTTGTTCAGCAATAAAAAAATTAATTTTTAGCAATGCAAATAATTAAAACCGATATAATTTGACTTAAACTTTCAAATGCGGTAAGCAGAATTGCTACTTTATTTTTTAATCAAAAGTTATTCGGGTTCAAAAATTGCAATTTCTCGATTTTTTGAAAGTTCAACCGCGGTTATCTCGAAAACTATGCATTCTACGAAAAAACTTGTAGGAATACTTTTTGCTTAAAATGACCCAAAAAATACAAAAATATGTTTTGTTTTGCGAGAAATCGCTGTTATGTAATTCCTCAAGTTCTTTGTCTATAACAATCTTATCGACATCCGGATCAACTGTTACCCAAAAAATTCGTATTCTACGGGTCAAAATATATAAAAAAAACTTGGGTAAGTCCATCTGAATTAAGGAGGTCGTTTTACCCCCCCCCCCCTGGCGACAGGACTATTTGGAAATAATGCTTTTTTAAACGAATTATTGGTTGGGCGGTGCTATATGAAATTTTACAATTGAAAAATTTGCAGGTAGGTATATTTCAAATCCCACTACGAGCTCTAACAATCAAAACTAACCGTTGTGTATTAAATGACACGCAAAAACTTACAACTTCACCAGTCAAACACAGAAATCATAATGCGGATTCATTTGTATAACCATTGCTCACTGAATTAAACAAATACAATGAAAACTCCACTGGCAGTGTGTGTGGTTGAAGAGTTAATGAAATAAAATTCCCCGACGATTTGGAATCCATTATCTTGAAACCTTTCACAAAGGCCCCTTTGTGTTCTGGTCATTCGCACTGGGGATTTGAATTTTGTTCACTGATTGCTTCTTGATGTAAAAACAAATTAGAAAAAGTTTGCTGACCATTTTTTGTTTGTTTTTATATGGTAATTGAATTTCAATAAAATATTTAAAAAAAATTATCCATCCAATATCATTAAACAAGGATGAAGGAAAAGTCAATAAATACATAAAGTATAATAATTTAGGTAATTTTTTTATAAAACCCACAAGGGAAAAGAATAACATCCTGTGATCGGCTGTATACCATTAATCACAAAAAATTTGTTAAAACCCTTTACAAAAGGATTGGATGAATATTTAGTTTAAAATATTCCTCCAAGGGCTACATCAAAAAATGTTTTTTAACTAAGCAGTGCTGTTAACAAGTTCTTACAAGCTTGAGCCACCAAAAAACACAACAATAAAAATACCAAAACAATTAAATACATATACAAATTTTAGACATCACACTTAATTTAATATAAACATGTAAATTTTTTGTATAACTGTACAACATTTAAAGTGTTTTCACCCCTACATTTTTTTGGCTTAAGCATATAAAAACCTGTTAATAGCACTGATGATGAACTCTTTAGTTCGAAAAGGTTTTGTGATGTAGCCCTTTATGGGAATTTTTAAATTAAATATACCTTTTATAATAGTTATTTTGCTATTCTCATACTATAATATATAAATTATGATGTCATTACCTGTATCATAATGAACTTCATTATGATACAGATTTTCATTAAGATACAGATTTTTAACCAATAGAATCGCGATATGGCATTCGCGATAAAGGTGGTACACGCGCAGTGACCAATGGCGAGTCAAATACATACGCTTTGACAGTTCTCAATATGTAAACGAACCGTCAAACTGACAAACTACTGAATTAATTTTTGTTACAAAATTAATAAATTTGAATATATTTTTTGTTGGGAATGATTGTAGAAAAAATAGTGTATACAACTTGCATTTAATTATCATTACGAAGCTCGTACTCTATACGAAACTCGCCGCATACGGCTCGTTTCGTAACCCTCATACTCGCTTCATAATGACCATCATTAAATGCTCGTTGCATAATATACTATTAGGATACAAGTACACGTTTAAGGCTTTTAACGCTAAAAACTTTTACTTGAACTTGACTGACATTCCATTTTTATATTTTTTTGACATTACATCAAAATTGCCTATACGGTCAATACGAACTGCAGTGCCATAAAAATTTTTTCGTACTTCCGGGCCTAAAGTGACAACTTCACTCCCTTGTGACAGGTACTAAAGTGTCACATTTAATCCCTCCGGGATTAAATATTGACGAAACTCCCGGAACGATTAAATCACAAACAAACGAATTTAAGGGATATTTTATTGAAAAATATAATTAATTAGAATGGTAATTAACGTTAATATTCAAATTAATATTGTGACAGTTCGTCATATTGACCAGTCTTTCCTGGGTTAATGCAGCAGGTAACTGACGAGTAACAGATAGGTCCTTTTCATATTGAACTGGTGTTTGTTTCGAAGATCCTGCGGAAACAGGAAGCGAGAATGAGGACTGTGGCATAACTATAGTGGACGAATCGGCGACTTGACCAAATATTTTATCTGAAATTTTTTGTTTATTTTTAATAGACGATTCAATATATCCCTCGGCCACGTTGGAGGATTTCCATCCTCCATGTCTCTTCAGCACGTCTATTGTTGCTCCCGAATCAGCTAACAAAGACGCAGATGTGCGTCTAAAACAATGTCCCGTATAAGACGTCGCATTTTCTAATTTCAAGAAAGCTGCTATTTGCCGTGGAATTGTACCAAACATGTTTTTTCCTACTACTCGCGTAGTACATTCTTTGTTGATGTATTGAACAAAAAATTTTGAATGAGTTGTCCCTGTCTTTCGCAATGCCACATATTTCCGAAATATCGCCACAAAACTGATGGCACTGTTTTCTGAATTTTTGATCACAAAATTTCGGTCAATTTTATTTTTGGTGTTTCTAATCGCAATTAGGAAGGAATCGCCCAAATCTCTCACATCGTCGATTTCTAAATCAACCAACTCTTTTCCACGACAAGCTCCCGCAACGCCCAAAATAAGTGCAACCTACAAAAAAATTGATTTCTTAAAATTTCTGAATATAAACAAATTTCCAAATTTACCTTAAGCATTAAATATTTATCATCCGGAGCCTCCCGTAAGAACTGATCTACCTGCTCAGACGTGAGAATTCTTGACTTCTTTGGCTTAAATCCCTCATTTCTTCTCTTCAAAAAAGCTAATAATTTTGGAAATTTACTTATATCAATATCTTCTCTAATGTTAATAACCGATTTCAGCATTGAGTAATGTGCCCAGAGAGTTGAGGCACAAACCGCTTTTGATTTATCATCGAAGTAGACTAACAGCGCATTTTCAGTAGGTTGTCTCACATTTTTTAAGCGGCACCACTTTTTAAAAGCATCGTACTGCTGCTCGTATAGTTTTCTAGATTTCGGTGGTAACAATTCTTCACCTACTTCGGCTGCTCTTTTATCAATATCAGATACACCTTCTTCACTCATGATACCAATAATTATCAATAACAATGTTTCTTTACAATGACACTAGTAATGACAATGTTTCTAAATTATAACTGTCACAACGCAATGTTACTATGGTAACTTATTTTAAAGACAGTTTATTAAATGAGTTGAAGAGAGAAAAAACTGATTGAAATTATTGAAATAATTAATAAAATCATACCGGAAGTACGAAAAGTATCTTATATACCTTGCGACTGAAGTACATTTAATCCTTCAGGTAAATTATGGCCCTCCCTGCGGTCGGGCCATAAACTTTACCTTCAGGATTAAATGTACTACTTCAGTCCCGCGGTATATAATGTACTATAAAGAGTAGCATTTTTAACGCTCGTGTGGAGTGCTAAAAATTGCATTTTTAACACGGTTGTAGAAAAAGGCTTTTAACTAATTTTTATTTTTTTTATAATAAATATATCTTCTTCTTCTTACAGTCTTCATCCGTTCCGGATGTTGGCGATCAGCATGGCTATCCTAAATTTGCTTGTTGCTATTCGTCCGGTTGTCAATGTATTGAACCACTTTCTCAGGGTTTGAAACCAAGATATTGTTCTTCTCCCTGATCCTCACTTCCCAAATACCTTGCCCTAAAGAATGAGTTGTAGCAAGGTATATCTTTGTTCATTCCCCATAACATGGCAAAGATATTCTGGTTTGCGCTCTTTGATGGTGTTAGTAATCTCTTTCCTGGCCCAAACTTAGTATAACCTCAACATTAGTCAGACGATCCACCTACAAAATTCTTAAATTGAGTCTGTAACACCACACCTCGAATGCCTCGAGTTTTTTAAAGAATCTTCGGAAAGTGTCCAGGCCTCTACTCCGTATAATAACGTGGTAAATACATAGCACCTGTCGACAGAGATTTTGGCACCAAGTGATAAATCGTGACAATAAAATATATCATGACACTTTTTATAACATGAGCTCAACAGCGCAATTGGGCGGTAACTTTCCACGACGTTTTTGGGCTAATTGGGTTCATCCATGGTTTAAGTAAGAAGTAAAGTTCGTGTAATTTTCTGTCTAACTAAGGTCTAGTGTTAGGGTTTTCAGGTCGCGCAAGCGCCTCTAACATGACTTATCGACTACTTGCGTAGCCGGCACCGACGGCTTTACGTGTCCTCCGATGCACGGTGGCGGCTCAGTTAAATTAGAAATTGAAAAATTTGTGAGTGTAAGGATTCGAACCCGGGCCCTCCAGCTTGTTAAGCTAGTAACATAGCCACTTCGCAACGGTCGCCACCTCATCCATGATTAGACTGAATTGCATGCTGCTTAAGTCTCCGCTAGGAGTGCTGTTGGGTGGACCGAGTAGCTTAACTGTTGCCGGTCCCAAGCCCATATAAAGGAGAAGGAGTTCTGCAGCAAGGTTAGCACCCTACTGATGGACTATAAATATTTATCTCATAAAGACATCGTTATATCTCGGAACAAGCTGAATTCAAGGATATTTATATATAGTATAAGAATTTAATTTAAACAGTCCTAAAAGGCTGCATTTAGCCACATGTTATCTGATTTATTTAAAGTTTTTCTCGGTGTATGATACCTTTTTGTGAGCGACTAAACGCGGTTACCTCTGTGTCTTAATTAATTTCAAAATTGATTTGTTAAGAAGTGAAATATTATCATTCTCTTTTTCATCAGTATCACACTTTAATTTTCTTCTGCTTTTATATTTAATCTGACGAAATTCAGTTTGAATGTTTCTTATCAGAATTCAACTTTTATCTACAGTCTAAATTTCCATTGCTAGGAGAGATCGAATATTATTCTTTAGTTCACAAAAGTTCATTTTGATATTGTACTCTTTATTGAATTTCAGACATTGTACGTTTCAAAGGCAGGCATGAAAATATGTCGGGATTTTCCTGAATAGAAACGGAAAAACTTATTAAGTTTTTTAATAGATGTGGAATGGTGATGAAGGCCGTTAGTTGGCTTTATTTTTGCTATATTTTTGGTAACATATGTATTTTTTTATAACTGTCATGGAATGTCATAATTTGCCATTTCTTGTCAGTTACTGAAACGTAAAATTTTATCCCTGGGGTAAAATCTATTTCTATCCCGCTCGCGGACTTCAAAAATTTTTAACGGATTATATTTTTTATTGTATCGAATATTTTCAACAAAGTTTTTTTTGTAGGTTTTGCGTGCAGGAAAATAAGGAATCACTGTCCATTTCGACCACATTTTGCCAGATTTTGCTAAACTTTGAGAAGATTTTGACACCTTTAATAGCTATATATGATATAAGTGTTAAAAGTACACGTTTAAGAGGAAACAGTAGCGATCAACAGGTAGCGAAAACGCGTTCCAATATTGCGGCTGTAATTTTGAATATTTTTTCGAGATATTTGGCACACCTATTCGTAATATAATAAAGAATGGCGGTACAGAGCCCAATTTAAAAAATATATTAATATGTGGAAATTACTCTAACTAAATACAATATTAAAAAAAAAAGAGCCTGTATAAACGAACCATTAAGAAGAACAAAGAAATACACTTTCTTCAAATAAACTTTTTTATCCGATGCCTAGATTTTGTGTCATTTTGGAACTACTAATGAGATAAAAAATTTTAGTAGTTCCAAAATGACACAAAATCTAGGCATCGGATAAAAAAGTTTATTTGAAGAAAGTGTATTTTTTTGTTCTTCTTAATGGCGGTACAGGCTGGTTTTTTTAAATATTTTATTTAATTACAGAGTAATTTACACATATTAATATATTTTTCAAATTGGGGTCTGTACCGCCATTCTTTATTATATTACGAATACGTGTGCCAAATATCACGAAAAAATATTCAAAATTACAGCCACAATATTGGAACGCGTTTTCGCTACCTGTTGATCGCTACTGTTTCCTCTTAAGGCACGCATGTGAAAGTTTGCAGAATTAGCGATAGCGAGTTCTGCAATTCACATGAGTGCCTTAAAAATGTACTTTTTAACACGCATATCGTACAATATTTTTTCTACAAACGTAATTACAGGACAATATCTACAAAAACTTTTACTTGAACTTGACTGACATTCCATTTTTATATTTTTTTGACATTACATCAAAATTGCCTATACGGTCAATACGAACTGCAGTGCCTTAAAAATATTTTAAAGCACTAGTGCCTTAAAGTAGCATTTTTAACGCTCGTATGGAGTGCTAAAAATTGCATTTTTAACACGGTTGTAGAAAAAAATTATTATACTTACTTCTTATTTATTATTGTCTTTATTATACTTCTTATATTGTGTCCTTATTATTTAATAATAAAAACGTGGTATAAAAAGTTCTTTTTTATAAAAGTGTAATTATTTCTTATTTTTTTTTTTAATATTAAATCGTTTTAAGCAGTGCCCAGCATGACCAAAGTTAAATCCCTTGAAATGGTAACACATTATTCATAATCAAACTTTGTTCAGTATGAGAATTATAATACATTTTCTACTAAGTTTTTTTCTAATTCTACTGGTCTCGATCCTTCTCATAAATGCTGCACGCGTTTACTTCTACATTTCTTGAATATACAGAACAAATTACGACACAGGATTCATACTCACTATTTTTAAATTATCTTTTCTGAAAACGATTTCCGAAGTGGAGGTCAAATTAAATAACAATAAAACGGAAAGTCCCAGATACAGAATCCACCATTATAACAAAAATAAAATGGTACTTTTACAATTTATAAGACAACAGACGACGACTATAGAAAATCAAAAGGACTCTACGATATGCAGTCAAATTCCGTTTTCATTTTTCTAGGAAAATATCAGAAAGAAATTTCCTAGTACTCAAATTTGAGTAAAAAAATTTTCTTTATTCTGTAAAACAAAAAAAAAATCTGTAAGACAGAAAAAGCTGTCTAGGGATTATGCACCCTTCTGAATCGAAAGGAAATTTTTTTTAAATAACGATAATTATAACATGTTGTTCTGAAGCTATTTACTATTTTTATTAGAAATAAACCAAAATTTTACTTTAAAATTAAGTTTATTTGACGTTTCCACTGCGACTTCGGAAATCTTTATCAAAATTTTAAAAATAGATAGTAATTATAAAATGTAATTTTCATTACAAACAATTGTGACTTGATCCCATATAAACATAACGTTTATAATTTATTTGAAATTCGCTAGATAAAATCCACTAAACGTATGGAATACATACAAGAACCTCAAATAAAAAACACTTTTGTTAACAAACTTTGAAAATATTACCTATCCCAAACAGGTTAGGGTAAATAATTCGGCTTCTGAACGGTTTTAAGGGTTGTTGTTCGCCTGAAACCTGTTCCGTGAGTGTACCGAATATGTGGGTTTTGAGCCAGTCCTAAACAAACATGACTATAGTAGAGCATTTTCCTTCTGAAATCGCTAATCATCGTTCCCTTTCACATAGGTAGGGATAGATAACATTTGGCAAATATTTGTAATTTGTGTTAAAAAATTGTTTAATATAGAGTGAAGTAGTATATATTTTGGGTAACACAAATAGGAAAAATAATTGCCGAATATTTTGCAATTATTGTTTTTAATTCTTGTGGCATTTTTGCAATTAACCAGTTTTGATGGGAAATAAGCCACAATTTTACTAAAAAAATGATTTTATTAACGTTTCGACGCCCAAATTGGGTGTCGTTGTCAAAATACAAAAAATATTAATGAATTAAACAAAAAATGTTGTTGCTTAGTAAAAAAATTCTGCTAATAATGTATTTAATCTGACTCATTTATATCGGCAATTCAGGCATATATTATACATTTTAAAGTAGAAGACTTAAAAATGATATTGCCAATATTTATGAGTTGCGTTCCTGGGACAACTTTATTGGAAGATAGTTCATTCGATTACATGAAATCAACCCCAACTCAAGAATATCCGTCAAAAAAAATCATAACATGTGATCTGTCTTTTAAAAGACAACCACATGCAATGGTGACAGTAAAATTCTCGCCCTAGAGATCCCATAGTAAATTACGAGGGAAAAACCAGGAAAAACCCCGTGATACTATATCCCGACATCGTAAATATTAGGTCTTATTTTATTATTTTGAGAGTAAACTAAAGTAATACCTAATACTTACGATGTCGGGATAGTATCACGAGGTGTTTTTTCCTGGTTTTTCCCTCGTGATTTACTATGGAATCTCTAGCGCGAGAATTTTACTGTTACCATTGCATGTGATTGTTTACCAAGATTAAATAAATTATTAGAAGAATTTTTGTTACTAAGCAACAACATTTTTGTTTAATTCATTAATATTTTTTATACTTTGACAACGACACCCGATTTGGGCGTCGAAACGTTAATAAAATTATTTTTTAGTAAATTTGTGGCTTATTTTCAATTAAAAATAGTTAATCAAAACCAGTTTTCTGCAATTATGTTTTCAAGCCTAATCAAACCAAAGCCACTAAAAAACTACAAGTAGGTGTCAACGTGTTACAGTACAAGCTTGACAAATTAATGAAGAATCACAAATAACTGAAAGAAGAATCACAATAAAGATGCACTAGAAATAAACAAGTACGAGGAGCACTCCCAAATCATGATTTGGGAGTGCTCCTATTCAACGTGTCTTGGTTTGTTTATTTCTATGTAGTACATTTTTATTGTGATTGTAGTGTAGACAGTTGTGTCTCAGATTAGCGAATCGACATAATTCATAAATAAAACTGCCATATCAAACTTTATATCGATGAAACTAACTAGTCATAAATGGTGCTTGTTGCATCATTGGTATTCCAGTGCACCTGTACACAGGTGCTCCAATGAAGCTAAGTTAAAGCCGAAATACGAATAAGCACATGGTAGAGGCCCTGTCGTGTAATAAAATCTGAATCGTCTTTATTTTAAAAAACAACCCAAAAATTTTGGAAAATCATAATCTCTTTTAACTCTAAGAAGGGGTATCACCCTAAAATTCGGATGTCACAAATTAACTCTTGTAAGAAGAAATCAACCCCAATGCTTCAGATCATCTCCCTTCCCCCTCCATGCACTCTGTTGCGCTATAAGAAATCTCTATCAAAAATATGTTTATCATGTGGGAGTCCTAGGTACGCGGATTGCCACACGAAATCCTATCCCAATAAATGCTGGCCAGTGTGACGCGCTCTATCTCTAGTAACTTATCTTCGATTTGTATGGCTTGCTTTGATGCTGTAAGAAATCGTTTCCATTAAGCCAATATCCACAGTCGAAAGTCATTGAGATGTCCACCTATCTTCAAAGGCAAAATTAGATTGGTGTCATTAGAGAATAACAAAACTGGGATGCACGTGATTGAGCTACAGTTTTATTTTCCTACGAATGTAAATTTGAATTCCATCCAGATTCTCTTCGAGTAAGAATGTGGAGACGAGCTTGTGGAAATGTAGAACGCTTAAAACATATCCAGGACGTTTACACAAACAAAGGTGGTACCGTAATGGTTTGTAGTAAAATAATAATCGGTGGCCGAACGGACCTGGTTTTTACAGATCGCTTCCTTACAACTCAGCTGTACCTCGACACA
The DNA here is from genome assembly GCF_917563875.1 of Diabrotica virgifera virgifera. Classification (NCBI taxonomy): domain Eukaryota; kingdom Metazoa; phylum Arthropoda; class Insecta; order Coleoptera; family Chrysomelidae; genus Diabrotica; species Diabrotica virgifera. The sequence continues at coordinate 23,696,465 of NC_065443.1, forward strand.
ATTCTTCAACTTATCGTTAGTTCGTATGCTGGTGATGTTGGTCAAAACTTTTACCTCATCTATGATAATGCTCGTCCATATATGGGAGGCCTAGTAACAGAATGGCTTGCCAACGAAGATATTGATGCGTTGCCTTGGTCAGCACAATCTACCGATCTGAATCCTATCGAGCATGTATGGGACATGCTTCAACCAGGAGTTATTCCGCATGTGGATAACATATAAACGTTGTTTTGTCTATGAACGACAGATGTAGAGCCGTAATTAAAAAGGGTGTAGGTATGTTGTACTTTGCATTACTTTTGTTTTTTTATTACGACCATATTTTGTAATGAGAGTTAATTTTTTTAATTGGACTTAAAAGGCAACAATAGCGCACGGAAAACGCTTTCCAAGATTGCAGCTTTGATTTTGAATATCTTGTCGAGATATTTGGCACACATATTTCTGATATAGCAAAGAATGTCGGTACAGAGCCCAATTTGAGAATCATGTTAGAGTGTGGGAATTGCTCGATAATTAAATAGAATATTAAACAACGAGTCTGTACCGCGATTAATTAGAATAAAAAAATACACTTTCTTCAAATAACCTTTTTTATCCCATGCCTAGATTATGTGTCACGTTGGAATTACTAAAAATCGATTATCTGTAACAAGAAATCTAACTTGACTGACTTGGTAACATTTAGCTCGGTTATGAGTATAATAATTATTAAACTAAAAGGGAAGTTCCCTAGGTTGGCTGTATACCATATAGTTAAAAAACTCTAACAAGAAGTAAAACCACTTCTATGTATATATAAATATACCAATTTACATAGAAGTGGTTTTACTTCTTGATAGAGTTTTTTATAATAATTATTGTTATAATAATATTGTGCCTTCGTTTTTGATAATATAGTGTTACTTTGGGTAATTAGCAAAATTCATGGAAAAGTTATTTACCCGCAATTTTATTGCTGGAATCGAATTATAAGATCCTATATATTAATAATATAGGTATGCAAAGTCCGCAGATAGTGTGCTACTTTTTTTATAAACAAAATGGCGCCGACAAATCGTATTTTTTTCAATTGTTGCTCTATAACTCCGAAGGTTTTAACTTTACAAGAAAAACACCCAAATAAAAATTCACCGCAATTAAATTCTGCATAGAGATATGTTTTTTCCGATTTGCTGCGACGAAAATTTTCCTCGGAAAATGTGGGTTTTCCCAACAAAATCTCGAATTTTAAAATAAATTTTTTGGGCCAGTAATTATTTATGCCAGTAATTATTTATTAATAATTATATAGCTTGGTGAAATAAAAGCTTTCTTGGTATAGATTATAAATTCAGAAGCCGGTGAAAATGAAACGAATATTTTAGCAACAATTCAATTGTTAATTAACAATTTACAGTCACAATAACAACCAAAATAATCATGAGACATTGATCAAACTTAGAAAGATTATTAAGGTGTGATGCCTATTTAATATTTTGTCGACAAAATATAAATTTTTCATTTTTTTGCATAATCTTTAAATGTTTAAAAAAATTGTTATAAACAAATTAACATTTCTCAGAAATTGTTTATTATATTCTAATTTTAAAAAATACTTAAAACTCGTATTTCATAGGTCTTGAAAATGAATGCTTTAAAAAAAATTTCGAACCATTTGCAAAAAAGTTATGAAAGAGCAAAGTAAATATACGATTTCTTCGTTGTTTATAATTTGTTTTAATTGTTTCAAAGCTTAAAAGTGAGTCTATGGTACAATCTAATTACTTACAAAGAATGTCAAAAATTAGTGCAATGGTTATATTTTAATCAAAGATTAAAATTTCTTTTTGTTGTAATTTTTAGCGCAAAAGTAAGCCTGATACAGAGTCGGAGCTAAAATGTTCACTCGAAGCGACTGACACGCAGCATATATTATTTATAAAAGTGTACGTCTCGCGCGGCCTGTCGTCGCTCCGAGTGAAAATTTTAGCTACAGTACTGTAGATTCTATGATTCTACTTTCGTGCGTGTAAATTACAAAAAAATATATTTATAATCTTTAACTAAAATATAACTATTACACTGATAATCGATATTTTTTTGTAAATAATTAGCTTGTACTTTAAATTCACTTCTAAGCTTTGAAAGAATTAAAAAAAATTATAAACACCGTAGCAATCCTATGTTTACTTTGCTGTTTCATAAAAAAGTTTTATGTGCAAAAAAGTTTTAAAGGATTCATTTTCAAGATATTTGAAATGCGCATTTTAGCTATTTTTTAAAATTATAATATAATAAAAACTTTTTGAGAAACGTTAATTTGTTTATAACTATTTTTTTTAACATTTAAAGATTAGGCAAAAAAAATAAAAAAATTATATTTTGTCGACAAAATGTTAAATAGGCTTCTCATCTTTATAAGATTTCAAAGTTTGATCACTGTATCATAATTATTTTGTTTATTATTTCGACCGTAAATTATTAATTAACAATTGAATTGTTGCTAAAATATTCGTTTAATTTTCACCAGCTTTTGGAACTATAATCTAAACCAATAAGGCTTTTAAGTCACCAAATTACTTAATTATTGGTAGATAATTACTTATCTAAAACTTTATTTGAAAATTAAAGATTTTGTTGGGAAAATCTGCATTTTCCGACGAAAATTGTCGTCGGAGCAGATCCGGAAAAACACGTCTCTATGCAGAATTTAATCACGGTGAATTTTTATTCGAGTGTTTTTGTTGTAAAGTTAAAATCTTCGGAGTTATAGAGCAATAATTAAAAAAAACACGATTTTCGGGCGCCACTTTGTTTATAAAAAAAGTAGCACATTATCTGCGGACTTTGCATACCTATATTATTAATATATATAATCATAAGCTTCGATTCCAGCAATAAAATTGCTGGTAAATAACTTTTTCCAAAAATGGCCTATTCTCCGATAATCAGCCCAGACTATGTCACTATAACTGTCATACTGCCAACGTACTGTTGCCGCACCGTTGAAAGCTCGCAAAACTTTCGAAAAAAAATATTGATGACGTGCTGATGTAGCCTTTTAAAGACATTCTCGTTATTTTTAAGACATTTATTATAAAACAAATTTTGTTTTATATTCATCATCACCATCAGGAAAACTCTTCCGCCCACTGCTGGACATAGATCTGTCCAAATTTTCACAACTCTCCACGGTTCTCTGCGCCTTGTTTCCATTTCTTGAACATTAGTTTAATGTCGTCCATTCATCATCATCATGCAGCCTCTTCCGTCCACTGTTAGACAAAAGTCTGCCCCATTTTTCGCTACTCTCCACGGTTCGGTGCGTCTTGTTGCCATTTCTTGGACATTCGTTTAATGCCGTTCATCTAGCGTGTTGGTGGTCGTCCTCTGCTGCGTTTGTCTTCTCTTGGGCGCCAGTCAATTAGTTTTCTGGTCCAGCTTGAGTCTTTTAGTCGCGCTACGTGAGTATTTATATTAAATACTACTAATCACTACAACTCGATTATTATCTATACAAAACAAATAAAGAAAAAATTACGTCTCTGTCTAAAATCATCCATATGCTGGGGCCACAGTAACGTTAACGTCTAACGTCCATTATCGTATTAATTAACACACCAAAAATGATGGAATCAACTGCGCGTTATAAAGTGACTGGCCACACTTATTTTAGCGCGTAGTCAGCAGAAAACGCGTTTTTTAATCCAATGATTTCAAGATGGAAGTCGAAGCTGCTACGCTGTTATATTTTATGAGTCCTAATTATTATTTTATGAATTCGTATTATATTCGTATATAGGTTTAAGAAAACTATGCATGACATCAAATGCAAACCAGCTTAAACCAGCTTGTTTTATAGCCTCCTGCAAAAATGCAAACCAGCATACCCCATTCGTTCCCATGCCAGATTTTAACGATTTTTGAAGTTATACTTCTTTACCGGCGATAGAGGGTGAATTTTTATATGTTAAAACCTCTCAGCCCGGCGCATGCGCATTATAACTTTGTTCTGATTGGATGTTCAAATGACATGTCAAAAATTATCCGATATGGCAGCTGTAGGTTAGCTGTGGTTTGGAGGTAAAGGTAAAGGTAAACAAATGTATAATATATTAGTTTTATTGTTGTGAGGACAGAAACAAAAAAGTTTATAATATTGTAGTGACTTTTAAATAGTTTTTAAAAGCAACAGGTACGTAATAATTGTTAATGTATTATGGGTATAAACCTACCTATTTGATCTGCCAAAGTATGTAATACTTTTATTTATATAATTTGATTACCATCAAAATGTCTATCAATATTCACCTAATATATTGTTTTCTTACTCTATGTTTTGTTGTATTTTTTCAATTCTAATAAATCATTTCAATTCAAAATTAAAATAATTTGATCAATTTTCAAAATATCAAAATATCACAAATTTAATCCGTTTAGTTAGTCGATCTTCGTAAATAATGACACATAGTGTCCGTGGCTAAGCGTTGAAGGCGAATGAATTCCAATACCAACCGCGCTTATCAGCGCTGGTTCGAGTCCCAATAGAAAATTTCTTTTTTGTTTTTTTTTTAATACATTTTATGATTGTAAGTATATTTATTATATAATTGTATTTTCAGAAAATACGTATTTAGTTAAAAAAATTTTTGACAATTAATGTTCAGACATCATTTGTGGCTTGTTTAATGTGTTTGTGTGTGTTTTATTCTTTTATTATTTTAATTTTTGGCACTGTTCTAATAAAAATGTTTGAGAAGTAGTAAGTATAAATTAGTTTAATATTTAAACAAAATATAAATAAAAAGTATATTAATTTCGTTTAAATCATATAATAGAAGTATAACTTCTTACGTGCGTACAAAGTACACACACATTATTTTTTTATATTTATTTAAATGGGTTCTATATTATCCCATAAGTGTGTCCTTTTTCTTTTTCAAATCTTCCATCGTCGCTGGAAAAGATAATGTTGCCACAATTCGACGCCAGGCGTCACCATGAACACTACGATTTTTATGTGTTTTTTGTCGGGGATACCATAAGCAAGTTTCTGTTTCGAACACTGTTAAAAATTCAAGTATTTTCTCGTTACTCCACTCCATTTTCGTAGTCTATGTAACATATTTCACAAAACAAATTACTCTGCTGCTGCTGCGCTGCAAGCTGGAACTTATTGAAATAGTGCAAGTGTAGCCACAACAACGCGATAAGTAACGGAGTAACTCGTTTGTAGTGTCGAAAGAAACCGACACCCGATCTATCGCCTAACGTTTAACGGCATTTATTAACAATGGCATTAGCAAATTAGCGCGCTAAGTCATGGCTACACCTAACGCGTTAGTCAAATAACTCGTTAATTAACGGCATTAGACGTTACTGTGACCCCAGCATTAGACTTTTCCGATGTGTGTATTTAGTTTTTTTTTTACTTGCAACGTTATTTCTACATACTAATAAGAAACTACCCGATCGATTTTGTATGTAACCCCTGCATCTATTTGAATAAAGGTGATCAGTTATGCGTGGTAATCTATATTGATCTTGATGTGTGTATATAGACATCAGCCGTTCGGATATGTGTTACGTCTAATATGTATGTACTTATCTGAGACAAGGTATATGCATAATTAAGGCCACCGTATCTGATACACGTACACAAGAAAATGTCTGGAGGTTTAGTGCTTGCTCGTAAAGTGTTGAGTGTTTTATTACGGGAGATTATGTTGTAGGATCAATTTAGTTTTTTGGTATTGTTTACTGTGAAGCCTACTCAGTCTGGATAACAACAAATGACGGGAGAGTTTTTTGGTCCGAGAGTTTCAAGAGCAAGTGAGGTTAAAGAGAAACTTTGAATTTTAGGGGAAAGTTGGTCATTTATTGCGTATAAAGGATCAGTCTAGTTAAGTGGAGCAAAAAATAAATTATCTTTGCTTGTTTGTTTATATCATTTCATAAATGAACTACCAAGATATCTAAAAATATTCTAATTACTTGTAATGGTCGACGTTACAATCCTTTACTATGGTAAAGTATTGTAAAGGCTTGTTGTTAGTCACTAACAATTTTCTCGTTATGACGTTATATTTTTGACTTTGTAACGTTAAAAACTTCACATCATTGTGATTTTATTTTCAAATAATTATTTTTTTCTATTTTCTGAAATAAGTCATTCATAATAATCTTCTTGTATTTGTTTTTACTCGTTTTTTTCTTAAAAATTAGTTGGCGCCCTGTGACAGGAAATTCTGTTTAAATTCTAACAACTCATTCAATCAAAGACATTTATCTTTTATATTTACGTTCTATGCGTTGTTGTTATTTCGATGACAGTGACATTCTCCCCATTCGGTCACATTAATATTCAAAGGTGGTTGCAGGGCTAATTACTTTATAAAAAGAGATGTAGGTTCCAAAATAAATCATTTTATTTCAAACAGACGATCTCCTGTGGTGAGTAATTACACTATTTTACTTTTTACCTACATTCATAGTTTTTTTAACCATTTGTTTTCATATCTAACCTCCATCTCCAAAGGCACATGTTCTCCATATTTTACATTTTCAATATTTTCTTTTACTTTGAAACATACACGTAGTAATCTTATATATAAAAATCAATTGCTGTTCGTGTGTCTCGCAAAAACTCGAGAATGGCTGGACCGATTTGGCTAATTTTGATGTTGAATTATTTTTAGAAGTTCAGGTAAGGTTTATACGGTTTTATATAGTCATTTTAGTAGCCACCAAAAATTTTACATCTATATGTATAAAATGCTCTTTTTACAGAGTTTGTTGCAATACTCCTCCGAAACGACTTAACAAATTTTTATGAAATTTGGCAGGTATATTCAACCGGACTGGGAGTAGGTTGTTATCTATATTTCATACCCGTAGGTCATAAGGGGGGTTGCCCCCCTGATATTTTTTTCTATTTCTTCGGACAAATTCTTTTTTTTAATTTTCACTTTTTTTCTAATTTTCCACTTTTCTATCACTAACCGCTATTTTTTTAATAGCCATTTAAATATTTTACATCTATATAAACAAAAGAAAGTCGTTTTAGTTACCAACATATAACTCGAGAACGACTGAATAGATTTTTATGAAATTTTCCACGTATATGCGACCGGACTAAGAATAGGTTGTTATTTATTTTTCATATCCGTACGTCATAACGGGGGCTGTTTAGGCCCCCTAAACTGTTTTTTCTTAATTTTGTGTGATGTGGAAGGGAAAGTTAAATACAACAATAAATTTTCACTTTTCTATCTTCAACCGTTATTTTTTAATAGCCATCTAAATTTTTACATCTTATATATAAAAATCAATTGCTGTTCGTTAGTCTCGCTAAAACTCGAGAATGTCTGGACCGATTTGGCTAATTTTGATGTTGAATTATATTATTTGTAGAAGTTCAGGGAAGGTTTATATGGTTTTATATAGTCATTTTAGTAGCCACCAAAAATTTTACATCTATAATATGTATAAAATGCTCTTTTTACAGTGTTTGTTGCCATACTCCTCCGAAACGAGCTGACCGATATTTATGTAATTTGGCAGGTATATTCGACCGGACTGGGAGTAGTTTGTAATCTATATTTCATACCCGTACGTCATAACTCCCCCGAAACGACCTGCCCGATATTTATGTAATTTGGCAGGTATATTCGACCGGACTGGGAGTAGTTTGTAATCTATATTTCATACCCGTACGTCATAAGGGGGTTACCCATGACGCCATAACTCTTACAATAATCACGTGAAAAAAACAAAATTATGTAGGCCGACTCATTGTTATTCCGAGCAGAACCGTACTAAAACTTTTTCTCTAGCGCAATCCGTGTCCGAATTACAATATCTTAAGCCGTAGAAATATTCTGAGGACATAAGAAGAGTGAGCAACAAATTTCATCGAAGAAAAGTGCAACTGTTTAACTTTTGGACTTACATTGGGCAAACTATGAATTTTTTTACATTTCGAAATTTTCAAAAAATATCTCTAAACCGAACTTTTGTGACGAACGGCAAGCAGGAGAAAAGTTCTGAGAAGAACAAGCAGCAAATTATAAAACTTTATGTAATTTTGTTTAATTTTATTTAATTTTATTTAATTTAAGTATTTTATTTATTTTCCTTTATTTTATTTTGTTTTATTTTATGTAGTTTTATTATTTTTATTTAATTTTATTCAGTTTTATTTATTTTTATTTACTTTTATTCAATTTTATGAAATTTTATTTAATTTTATTTCATTTTTTTAATGATATTTAATTTTAATTTTATTTTATTTTGATTAATCAACACCTATATAGTTGGACAATCTCGAACCCAATTATAAATACAGGGTAGTTTTGAATGTAGATAAAATACATAAAGCTGTTATATTCATTATAAGATCAACAAACTTAAGATTATAACATAACTGTTGCACTACAAACTTTATTTTGTTACTTCTAACTAAACTTTATTACTTCAAACATCATGTGTAATTTTAGTACGTTCTTTGAAGGTAAAATATTGCAAAACCTCTAAATTTTAAAGAACTGCTTGGATTGACATGAAATTTGGCATACACACATAGCATAGCTAACAAGTCAAAGAAAAAAAGTGATATTGTACCGATGTGTGCTTTTGCCCTAGGGGTGAGTTTCACCCCCTTTTGGGAGTGAAAAATATATGTTCGAAATAAGGAAATGGATAAAATGCCTAATTCTAAGCAACTTTTGTTTTATAAAGTTTTTTTACCAAGTTAATACTTTTCGAGTTATTTGCGAGTGAATATATTAATTTTTTAATAACGGAATTAACATAAATGCAACAAAGACAAAGTTACCTGTAGTTAGTAAACAAGAGTTGCCCTATGCAACTAATTGTCAGTGATGAATCAATAACAAAAGTTAACCATTTTAAATACCTAGGATGTTGGATAAACGAGACACTAAATCCGGATGAAGAAATTAAAACTCGTATAGAAATTGCAAGAGGGCATTCATGAAACTTAGATCTATTCTGAGCAACTCTCAGCTGAACTTACAACTAAGAATCAGGTTCCTAAAATGTTATGTGTATCCTGTATTACTATATGGATGTGAAACCTGAATCATGAAGGATAACATGATGATCAAATTAGAAGCCTTTGAGATGTGGTCGTATCGTAGAATGCTCAGAATATCTTGGGTTCAATGCATTTCAAACAGAGAAGTCTTAAACAGAGTAGGTCAAGGCGAAGGTGACTTAATGAAGATGATAAAAAAGAGAAAACTTGAATATCTGGGGCATATAATGAGAGGTAGGTAGGAAAACGAGGAATTGGTCGAAAGAAATATTCATGGCTCCGAAACCTTCGTCAGTGGACTGGCTTATCAGCAGATCAATTGTTCCATGCCGCACAAGATCGAGAACGATATCGGCAAATTGTTATGGAAGCTACCAACGCCTAAAAATTTGGGCACGGTACTTAAAGAAGAAGATGTTAATTTTTCTACAAAATAACTACGTTTTCAAACGGTTTTTCGCAAATAACTCAAAAAGTAAGTATTTGGTGAAAAAAAAAAATTCTTATCAAAAATATAGCACGTAAAAAAGTGAAAAACTTGGTGTATATATTAGGTCACTGTATCTAGTATATCTAGGTCAAATCGTATATTTTAACGTGACATAACCAAAAAACGAAGCACTTTTTTGGGGAAAACTCATTTTATCTCTTTTAAAGTGTTTAAAAAAATGATTATTTTTGTTTTTTAAAAAAATTTTTAGCATCAAAAGTAAACAAGTTACGCTTAAAATAAAGTTGGTCCCTTTTTTTGGTAATAAATCGGGAAAATCACCCCATAATTAGCATTTTAAATGAACTTAATTGTTATCACTTCAGAAGTTTTTTACACGCATATGTATTGATCATACGATCTGTAAGTTTCATCGGTTCAAAGTCCTTATTTTTGAAAGAGCTGTAGTTAAAAGGGCTTGAACGAGTCACGTATCACGAGTGTAAGCAAATTTAGAAACACCGAATCTTGACCAATTTTTGTTTTACAGAAAAACAAAAAATACAACATATTCAGAAAAGTAAAGCCGACTTTTTTTATTGTTTAAGACTTTTGGTATCTCTAACAATTTTTAAGTTATTTAAAAAAAAAGCATTTTTTCAAAATTAAAATTTTTACAACTTTACTATAAAACCAATTTTTTTCCAAAAATAAGCACTTTGAATCGATTAAACTTACAGATCATATAAACACAACATAAATAAAGTAATTTGTGAAGCGGTAACGATTAATTTCATTTAAGTTGCTAATTGGGGGGTGATATTCCTGATTTTTTTTGCCAAAACAAAAGGGACCATCTTTATTTTGAGCGTAACTTGCTTACATTTGATGCTAGAAATTTTTTATATAAAAACAGAAATAAAGATTTTTTAAACACTTAAAAAAAGTTGTAATGTGTTTTCCCCAAGAATGCTTCAGTATTTGGATATTTCACATTGAATTATTCTGTTTGGAATTTTTCGAATATGAACCTATTTTTCGTTAGCTATAACTCTGCTTTTGCTCGGTATAGGGACCTAATATATACACCATTTTTTTTTCACTTTTTTATAGGCTATAGTTTTGCTAGGAATATTTTCTTCGACAAAATGCTTACGTTTTGAGTTATATGCGAAAAACCGTCTAAAAACGTGGTTAATTTGTTGAACAATGAACATATTCACTTGCCAATAACTCGAAAAGTATTGATTTGGTGAAAAAACTCTATAGAACAAAAGCTGCGTAAAATTAGTCAGTTTATCCATTTCGGAACTTATCTTGAACATATATTTTTTCACCCCCGAGATGGGGTGAAACTCACCCCCAGGGCAAAAGCACACATCGGCACCATATCACTTTTTTTCTATGACATGTTAGCTATGCGTATGCCAAATTTTATGTCAATCCAAGCGGTTCTTTAAAATTTACAGCAAAAACCGTGAAAGAATGAACTATTTATTAAAAATAATAATTAAACCTCATTCACTTCGAGCATTTTTGGTTTATTAATTACGAATTCCTTTTTGTTTATTTTAAGTTTATTGTATACAAAGGTTTGTTTTTATCTATTGAGGCAGTACGAAGTCTGCCGGGTCAGCTAGTCATAAATAATTAAACTGTTAATTAATTCTATTTAACCTATTGTTGCCATGTGCTAGCTTTGATTAATGACAAGGGCTGCGTAAACTGTGTAAATTCTTGTCAATTGCTCAATATAAAAAATTGTCAGTTGCTATATTATGTAAGTAAACTTTCATATAGTTTTAGAGCATTCCGCCAAAGGGCCTAGCCGGGTAAGATGGTGAAAAGTGCCCCCAACTCGATTTAAATTCCAAATAGGCAACTTTTTAGCACATATAGAGGAACTCACTTTCTGAAATTTTTAGCCCCCTAGGTGGTCACGTGACCCCCCTAGAGCTTAATTAGGCTTTTTATGTTTTTATTTTTTATCTCAGCCGCATCAAGAACTAGCCAAAAACTTTGTTTAAAAAAGTTGTAAGTTTCAAAAAGATCTATACGATTTTTTTTTTATTTTTTGGCGGGAAATTCGAATTTTTATAACAATTTTAAACTTTTAAATAACTCTGAAAAAAAAACTAAGACACTCGTTTTTACGAAAATCAATTATAACGTGTATTTTTACACAGTCTTTCACCCTGAATTTTTTCAGATTTTTAAAATTGGTGAAACGTACCTTTAAAAATAAAAACCCGCATTTTTTCGGTTTTTTTTTTCGTTTTTTGATACGATTTTATACATATTTTTCAAAAAAGGTAACACCGTCACTAGAATTGGTAAAAAACTGAAAAATAATTGGGGTCTGATTTATAAAATTTTTTCGATTTTTTACGATTTTGCTGAAACTACTGGCAACATTGTATGAAAACTTGGCGGGTTTTAAGAGGTAGTTATTGTGCATATTTTGATATACAACTAAGGATTTGATATTCATCATTGGCGCGCATAGGGGAAATGGTCTGAACTTTTTAAAGAATAAAGATAGTACGCCACTGACATATTTCAAATTAACAATCGTTTTTGAATTCCTCGTTCAATTTGTGACAATAAATCTATCTTCTTATTTTTTCATACGACGCGCCATTTTTATTCAAAAAATAAAAGATCTTAACCATTACAAAGCATTCGAACTTCTAGTAGTTTCTACATCTACATACATAAACTCGTACATCCATTATAAAAATGAATTCGAATACTTTGGAAGCGTTAAGATATTTTATTTTTTGCAACAAAACGGCGCGTCGTATGAAAAAATGGGAAAATAGATTCTTTGTCACAAATGGAACGAGGAATTCAAAAATGATTGTTAATTTGAAATATGTCAGTGGCGTACCATCTTTTTTTCTTAAAAAATTTCATACCATTACCCGTATGCGCGCCAATGATGAATATAAAATTCTTAATTGTATGTCAAAAAATGCACAATAACTACTTCTTAAAACATGCCAAATTTTATTGCAATTTTGCCAGTAGTTTCGGCAAAATCGTAAAAAATGTGTAAAATTTTGTTTTCTTCAACGTATGTGTATCTTGAAAATGGATGGCGTTACAGAAAAATTTTATTAAGCAAACCCCAATTATTTTTTATTTCTTTACCTATTCTAGTGACGGTGTTACCTTTTTTGAAAAATATGTATAAAATTATATCAAAAAACGAAAAAAAAAACGAAAAAATGCGGTTTTTTATTTTTAAAGGTACGTTTCACCAATTTTAAAAATCTGACAAAATTCAGGGTGAAAGACTGTGCAAAAATACACATTATAATTTATTTTCGTAAAAACGAGTGTCTTAGATTTTTTTTCAGAGTTGTTTAAAAGTTTAAAATTGTTCTAAAAATTCGAATTTCCCGCCAATAAATTGAAAAAAAATTTTTTTCATATAGATCTTTTTGAAACTTACAACTCTTACAACTTTTTTAATAAAAGTTTTTGGCTAGCTCGTGACGCGGCTGAGATAAAAAATAAAAACATAAAAAGCCTAATTAGGCTCTAGGGGGGTCACGTGACCACCTAGGGAGCTAAAAATTTCAGAAAGTGAGTTCCTCTACATGTGCTAAAAAGTGACCTATATGGAATTTAAATTGGGTTGGGGGCACTTTTCACCATCTTACCCGGCTAGGCCCTTTGTTTTTAAATTTAATTTCTTTGTGTGTAATACCTGTGTAATACCTTGTGTGTAATAATAATAATCATATTATGATTGGTTAATATAATTTTTTATTAAACCCTACCAAACTCATTATTCATATCTACATTTAAGAATAGACGTATCTACACCTGAGAGACTAGAGTTGGTCGAAGCCAAAACAATAAAGTTGCCATCTCGAGTGTCGTTTTATAGTTATACACTGAGGTGTCACTTTATTGTTGAACAGTTAGCACCCAATGATGTAGCCAGTGATTCTACTTCTATACATTGGTTTGTATATAGCTACAATACTATCTAGCAATAACACTAATGCAAGTTTCACGTTACTCAATTAAAAAAACTCAACCTTTTGCTGTTTTTATATTCTTACTTTTAATTTACTTCTCTTATATACTATTGCTTAATTACAAGCTCCAAAAAACAAATTCAACAAGCTCATACTCTGCCACAAATAAACTTTTTCTCCCACTAGATCGTAAAATGCATTTCAACTAAAGAGAAGAGCTTCTTTTTGAATACAATCGTAGATACTGCTTGTAAGTTGCCCTCAGATTAAACGAGCTTCGCAGCTCTTTTCCGCTTCTTTTTCTTTATGTCTCTGAACGTAGTTCCGGTAAAATGCAACTTCCTGCCGTTTTGCGGATATGATGGTACTTAAACGCAGCGTTGGTTAAATATATGAACTTAAATTACGAGTATAAATGAACGTAAAATCGTGAGCTTCAGTCTTACCGTTTGTAAGTAGAATACTCCTATTTCTTGCTGAAAGCACATTAAACATCCGGGAACTTTTGATTATTCAAAATAGTGAAATGTTTCAAATAATAGAACAACTTGTATTTTTCTCGCATTGCTGTATTTTGAACGAAATATGCTAATAAAAGGTAAATACTGACTTAGAAATAGTTTTAGTCAAAACAGTTGCTCACAATCTGCTTCATTAGGGAAATTAGACATCTTCCAGCATAGTGTAACGTGAATATAGCCGCAAATGAAGCATCAAGAAACAAAATATTAGTGTTTGGTAGTGTTGTTATATCCTTATAATGCATATTTTAAGGATTTTGCTAAATTTATTACTGGTTTTAAAAATAGCAACAACATTTAACATTTTAATTTATTGACACTTATTTTTAATTTATGCATACTATAATTTATATAATACATGTATTACAATAATTATAACTTAAATTCCCTACTTCAAAAGCGTACAATATATACTCGGGTATTATTCAGACTGCCAGCAGGGGGAATTTAGGACAAATAATTCCCGGACAAATAATCCCGGACAAAAAATCCCCACAAATTATCCCTGGACAAAAAATCCCCGGACAAAAAATCCCCGGACAGATAATCCCCGGACAAAAAATCCCCACAAAAATCCCGGACAAATAATACATACAAACTTTTTTGGACAAAATATCCCCAGAAAAGATCCCGGACAAAAAATCCCAAAAAAAGAAATATTTGCTGTCGAATAGTTCTCTAAAAGTTTTCCTGAAATTTTAACAAATTTCGAATTCCAATTCCATGCCGAAAACTTTATTTGTGTTATATTTTTGTTAACTTTATTTGTTTATACATGACAAAAAAGTGTGAGTTTTTTTAAAAATCGTGGAAAATATGGGGAATGAGCTAAGGCCCCATTTTCATGACAGGCGCTTAACGCGCATTTTGATAACGCGCGGTTACAACTACATACATTTTATTTGAGACCGTTCACATGCAAACGCGTGTCTTAATGACCTAAAACGCGCGTTAGCATGTGAACGGTCTTCAGTAAAATGTATGTATGTATTTGTAATCGCGCGTTATCAAAACGCGCGATAAGCGCCTGATATTAAACGGGGCCTTAGCTCATTCCCCATATCTTCCACGATTTTTGAAAAAACTCACACTCTTTTGTCATGTAAAATTTGATGTTTTCAGCATGGAATTGGAATTCGATGTTGTTAAAATTTCGGGAAAACTTTTAGTTAACTATTCGGTAACAAATATTTGTTTCATGTCGGACCCTGTTTCATCGACTTCGAGAAAGCGTTCGACAGGGTCCGACATGAAAAACTAATAGAATTATTGAAAAACAGAGATATAGACAGACGAGATTAACGAATTATCATCAATCTGTATTGGAATCAAAAGGCCAATATAAAGATAGAAGAACAAGAATCCGAGAATATTGATATAAAGAGAGGAGTAAGACAGGGTTGTGTTCTGTCGCCGGTACTGTTTAACCTGTACAGTGAAGCCATATTTCAGGAAGCGATAGCGGAGCTAAGTGATGGAATCTCTATAAACGGAAGAATAGTAAATAACATAAGATTCGCTGATGACACCGTTATAATGGCAGACACCCTGGAATCGCTACAAGAATTTCTATATAGAATTAACGATTATTGCATTCGATACGAACTAAAAATAAACAAGAAAAAAACTAAATTTATGATTGTCTCAAAAACAGAACATGGAAATGAATGGTTAATGATAGAGCAAACCCAAATAGAAAAAGTTAAGACATACAAATATCTGGGAACCTGGGTTGATGACAGAAATGACCAAAGCAAAGAAATTAAAGTCCGAATTGAAACTGCAAGGCAAGCATTTATAAAAATGAAGACACTGCTTACAAACAAAGACCTTCAGTTGCCTCTCAGATTGAGGGCTTTAAGATGCTACATATTTTCCATATTGCTATACGGAACGTAAGCTTGGACATTGAAGAGACAACACCTAAGAAGAATAGAAGCGTTCGAAATGTGGTGTTGAAGAATATTGAAAATTCAGTGGGTTCAAAGGATTACCAATGTTGAAGTGCTACGACGTTTAAATAAGGAGTTAGAAATTATGAAAAGTATAAAAACTAGAAAATTGGAATATTTGGGTCACATTACCAGAGGAGAAAAATATGAGTTTCTGAGAATTATTATGCAAGGAAGAATCCAAGGAAGAAGAAGCCTAGGAAGAAGACGCATCTCCTGGCTGAGGAACCTTAAAGAATGGTTTAACTGTAGTTCATTACAACTATTCAGAGCAGCAGCCAACAAAGTGACCATAGCCATTATGATATCCAACCTCCGATAGGAGAGGGAACTTTAAGAAGAAGAAGAAGCAAATATTTCTTAAGGGTTTTTTGTCCGGGATTATTTGTAGGAATATGTTGTCCTAAAAAATTTGTGAGGATTATTTATCCAGGATTTTTTGTGGGGATTTTTTGTCCGGGGATTATTTGTACGGAGATTCTTCGTCCGGGGATTTTTTGTCCAGGGATCATTTGTGGGGAGTTTTTGTTCGGGATTATTTGTCCGGACCCCAGCAGGGGACACCATATCGCCGAAAGTATTCACTACGCTTTTGAAATATATACGTAAAAGCCCAAAACTGACCGACAAGGACATAAACATAAACGGAGAAAAGCTTAGCCATTTGAGGTTGGCAGATGATATTGTACTAATAGCTGATAGAATAGATGAGGCTACAAAACTCAGGAGTTGCTGATGCACACTGAAATGGAACTGGGCAGGTCACGTGGCTCGAATGTCAGATAACAGAAGGACAAAGCGGATACTGGAATGGAGACCAAGAGATGATGCCTACCAAAGCAGAGGTCGTTTACCAACACGTTGGTCTTATGATCTATGTGAAAGCGATCTATGTCCACAATGTCCAGCAATGTGAAAGCGAAAATTTAAGGCTGCTAGTGGCGTCAGCTTTGTTTTCTTGGGGTCTGAATAGACGGGTAACGTAACAATATGTTGCATATGCTGCAAATAAAAGAAGAGGTAGCTTTTAAAAACTAAATATTGTATTATATTTTTTATGGATTCTGCAACTTTTTAATTTGTATAAAGTAAAATTGAGGTTTATTCTCGATAAAAATAGTAAATTGCCTTAGTGTGTCACAATAAAATAACTTTAAATCAATATTAGGTATTAGTACATTATTTGACGGTTTTTTCTGCAAATATTAAAGAACCGTTTGGATTGACATGAAATTTGGCATACGCATAGCCAACATGTCGAAGAAAAAAAGTGATATTGTGCCGATGTGCCGGCTTTTGCCCTAGGGGTGAGTTTCACCACCCCTTCTCGGGGGTGAAAAACATACGTTCAAAATAAGTTCGGAATTCGATAAACTGACCAATTCTAAGCAACTTTTATTCTATGCAGTTTTTTCACTGAGTCAATACTTTTCGAGTTATTTGCGAGTTAACATGTTTATTTTTCAACAAAACAAACACGATTTTAGACAATTTTTCGCAAATCATTTAAAAAGAAAGTAGTTATCAAAAAAACCATTCTTAGCAAAAATATAGCTTGTAAAAAAGTGAAAAAATGGTGTTGTATACATGAAGTCTCTAGTCCTAGTACAAGCAGAGTTATAGCTAAAGAAAAATAGGTTCATATTCGCCAAATTTCAAATAAATATATTTCAACGTGAAATAAACAAAAAATGAAGTACTTTTTGGAAAAAACTCATTACAACTTTTTTAAAGGGTTTAAAAAGTTTATTTATATTTTTATAAAAAATACCTTCTCTAGCATCAAATGTAAGCAAGTTACGCTCAAAATACAGTTGGTCCCTTTTGATTTGGCAAAAAAAATCAGGAAAATCACCCCCTAATGAACAACTTAAATAAAATTAATCGTTACCGCTTCATAAGTTGATTTATTTATGTGGTGTTTATATAATCTGTAAGTTTCGTCGATTCAACGTGCTTATTTTTGAAAAAAATTGGTTTTAAATCAAAATTTTTAAAATTTTTAATTTTGAAAAAAAGCTTTTTTTTTTTAAATAACTTTAAAGTTATTACTAGTAGCAAAAATCTCAAAGAGTCATAAAATGTATGTTTTGCTTTTCTGGATATTTTGGATTTTTGACTTTTCTGACAGACAAAATTTGGTTTTGCTATGGCTGTTCAAAGTTTGCATACACTCGGAATTAGTGACTAGTTCAAGCATTTTTAACTACAGCCTTTTCAAAAATAAGCACTTTGAACCGATGAAACTTACAGATAGTATAAAAAATAAATAAGCAAAGTAACTTGTGAAGCGGTAACGATTAATTTTATTTGGGATGCTAATTAGGGGCTGCTTTTCGCGATTATTTTTACCAAAAAATAAAATGCTACACTTACTTTAAATGCTAAAAGTTTTTTTTAAAGAAAAATAAACCTTTTTTAAACACTTTAAAAAAAGTCGTAATAAGTATTCCCCGAAAATTGTTTCGTTTTATGGATATTTCTCGATGAAATATTCGATTTGGAATTTGACGAATAAAAACCTACTTTTCATTAGCTACAACTTTGCTTCTACTGGGTATACAAACTTCATA
Source organism: Diabrotica virgifera virgifera (assembly GCF_917563875.1). Taxonomy (NCBI): domain Eukaryota; kingdom Metazoa; phylum Arthropoda; class Insecta; order Coleoptera; family Chrysomelidae; genus Diabrotica; species Diabrotica virgifera. The sequence goes on from NC_065443.1 coordinate 23,714,976, forward strand.
GTATGCATCTTTTATTCACTTTTCTATAAGTTATATTTTTATTAGGAACATATTTTTCGACAAAATACTTACTTTTTGAGTTATTTGCGAAAAACCTTTTAAAAACGTGGTTATTCTGTTGAAAAATGAACATATTCACTCGCAAATAGCTCGAAAAGTATTGATTTGGTGAAGAAACTCTATAGAACAAAAGTTGCTTATAATTAGTCAGTTTATCGAATTCCAGACTTATTTTGTACATATATTTTTCACCTCCGAAATGGGGTGAAATTCACCCCCAGGGCAAAAGCACATATCGGCACCAAATCACTTTTTTTCTGTGACTTATTAGCTATGTGTATGCCAAATTTCATGTCAATCCAATCAGTTCTTTAAAATTTAGAGGTTTTGCAATATTTTACCGTTAAAGAACCTACTATATATTAATTCTAAAAATAAAATAAAATCCTAAAAAGTAACAAATTATTCATTTGTTATTTTATTTTTACAATTTCTGATACGAGTCTTTTTTAGCTCTTCTCGAATTATTGATTTTGTTATTGTTCATTTTCTGAAACTTCATCTTAATTTATGATATTGCCTTAGAATTTCTATCAATGCCGACTTATATCTTGGCTTTTAAAATTTTTATATTTCTATTGCGTTTAATAGTCAATCTTCTAGCTTCACTTCATACATTTTTATCCGCTTTGATCCAAAAATTGAACATACTTTTCAAACTGAGTAGTTTATATTACCGAAATACTTCACCATTGGCATATATTTTCCTCGGAGCTTTTCGGTGATCCCCTCATTTATAAGCATATAGACGATATATGTGTAGTGTCTTCGGATAAAGATCTAGTGTGCAGTAGAGGATCAAGCACGAAAATAAAATGAAAACGTAACGTATAGCATAGTTTTAGATAAAATCTTATACAAAGTCTCTATTTGTGCTTTTCAAATCATGACATAAATAATTCAATATACACAGAAAAGATAAATCGATTTTTTGGGTATTGTTTGTAACATTTTTATTTATATAATATGATCAAAATAATTTTATGAGATATAAATGCAAAAGTCGCAGGAGAGTCTGTAATACCGGTGCGGTGGCAGGAAGACCATAGTTTACATGACTTTGAAACGAAGAACAATAAACTACCCCAGACAATCGAAATAATATTAGAAAATAATACTTCCATCAACCATGATAGCTATCGCTCACCCTGGCCTAGCTCAGTCTACCAAGGTGTGTGTGTTCGTCTTGTCCTAATCTTAAACATGAACCATGAAAATTCAGAATGGAAGCAAACAAAACAATACTTTAACTAATCATGTTTATTGCCCAATAAAGATATAATTAAAATGTGACTTATTAAATGCATTAACAAATATATTTAAAAAACCATGAAATCCTTTATAAAAGGTATATTTGTTAAAATCCCTATACAGGACTACATCATAAAACAAACAGAACTAGTTTTCAATCGGTTGACCGATCATCATCAGTATTTCCTAAAAAGTGTATAACCTGATAAAATGATGCAAAGTATTTAAAATTTTGACTATGATTTTAAAAAGTTATAGGTTATACTCACTTGAGTCATACATGCTAACCACCAAAGTAAAAATATTAGGGTAAAAAACCCTTTAAAATTAATCACTCATAGGAACATATAAAATTGATGTGACTTTACATATGGATGTACAAAATATCCAATGTTTCACGGTCTAGGTACCATTGAGCTGAATATGACTTGTTCACATCATGGCTGTGTAGAAGCAAGTGACTTTGATAGCGGAAATCCTGAATGGTGACATGACAGAAATGACAGTTCCACAGGAAGTTAAAATTTCCCTGTTGGTTTTGTGATTGTAAAGTTTGTTAAATTATTAACAATAAAAACAGTCGCTCCCACTATGGTAAATACTCTGTTAGAATGAAAATGAAATTTATGTAAAAGATAAAATAGTTGTAATGAAAGAGATAGGCAAACCACACTACGCGTTGGAACGAAAACTTAATAAACGTTATCAAGCCCTCTTATGTGGACGTCTAGGGCTTAGAAAAGAAATTTTATGTTATCGATATTATTCGAATGGTCGGAAGTTGCCGTAGTATGTGGAAGTACCATAAAAGATCACAATGGGGGAGACACAGACGTAGAAATGTCTCAAAATCAGGGAGGGATGTATAAGATAAGCTCAGATTCATGCGACCGTTTCCCAAAGTTCCTGCAGGCTACCCAATCAGAACTCTAAGGGTTCGACAAAACGGACCGTCATATTATGATATAGTCAACCATAGGAGAGAGGGTTGAGTGTTAGAGGTTTATGAGATTATAATGGAAATGTGACATGAACGGGATCTAGAAAGAGTAGTGAGACTGTTAAATTTGGTTATAATGTGAATAGATGGGGTGAAGATAGTCATAGAAAATTATGGATGAAAGTTAGATGGAGTAGAGATGGAGATGTATGTGGGTGATGATAGCAGATGTTAGTTTGTATGTTTGTATCATTGGATAGATGGTAATGGTTAATGGGTAGAGATGAATAAGAAAGAAAATCATTATGGATTGTGCCAAATCAACTGTAGATGTAACTGTAGGAAAGTGGTGGAAGTAATAAAGAGGTTAAAGTGATATTGTACTTAAGAAGAAGTTAAGAAAAGAGTTGTCGATGAAGTGGGTGGAAGTCCCGGTTGAACGAAACAGGGCGGTTGACACAATTTGGACTTTTTTGTTTTTCTTTAACTATTTCTAGGTCCTCGTACAAGTCCAATTTTAAGAAGTGTCTCTGTGGGATGTTGTGTAGAAGAGAGACGTCATCTGGGATATTCAGAGTATGATTTTTCTCTTTAAGATGTTGTGAGAAGGTAGAGGTGTCTCTCTTTTAGTGTGTTCAAGAGAGCGAGAAGCAAGTGATCTACAAGTTCTTTCCATGAAGTGGCATCACAGTTAGAACATTATAGCCTATAAACACCACTACGGTTCATATAGTTGATAATATCTTTGGAGTTGGATAGGGACTGTCCTAAGTTGTTGGATACCTTAAAAGAAATTTGAATATTATCAACTGATCTTTTTATAATATTTGAAATATCCCCAGACAGTCTATCTTCATGGAAAGGTATGGAAGCATAAGTAGGTTTGATTGCCAAATCCCTAGGGAACGCAGCATGTTGTAAGACATGTCATTTTATCAGGTTATACACTTTTTAGGAAATAATGATGATGATCGGTCAACCGATTGAAAACTAGTTCTGTTTGTTTTATGATGTAGCCCTGTATAGGGATTTTAACAAATATATCTTTTATAAAGGATTTCATGGTTTTTTGTAATAAATGGTATACAGCCAACTGCAGGAAATTTTCTCCTCGTGGAAATATATTCAAATTCTTGCCAAAAACTAACAATTTGTAGATTATACTTATGGCTTTGGTATCTGGTTCGATGGTAACTTCTTGATGTCGAATGGTACTGCTGTTGACTTCTCTTAACCTGGGATAGATGGACGGCCTCAGGTCAATGCAGCTAGTCTTAGTGATGTTAATCGCTGCAGTCTAGTAGAGATGCATCTTGGCTGTAGTTGTCAGCCTTGTAGTGCATCGCCTGCGATGGGGCTTCATGCTCCCGAAGGGAGAAAGGTTTGGTTTCTTTCCAAAAACTAGAAGATAAAAAACATATCAAACATCAAGAAGTAAAACCCAAAACGAGCCTTTGCCAAATAATCGTAAATAGTAGCAATTAGCAAAGGAATATAATACAATTAATAGTGACGGGGACTAGTTAAATAATTTTATTACTAAATGCATATATGTAAGTTAAAAAAGAAATAGGTATTTAAAACTGACCATGTGCTCGTAAATATGGAAGGTTAGGTAGCATAAAAGCCATGCAGGCTTAGCATAAAAACTTACCCCAAGAGATATGAAAGTCTGATGAATAAATAAAGCTAATATTTAAATTTCATGCCTTTTTAAGGAACAAGTCTTCCCTTCCACTTTCAGTTTGTGTCAGCGAGCGGGGATAAAATGTCACTGTCATGTCAGCGAAACATACAACACAGAACATGACATTTGAAATAACGATCTTGGGCCTAGAACACAAGATTAGATCAGATGCCAGAATGTAAAATTATGAAGTATGTTCAGTATGGAGTATGGATTAGATGTTAGATAAAAAGAGAGATAAAAAATAACGTTTGTAACCTTACGTCACAAATGTAAATGGATCTCGATTGATCGAGATCGGTTATTAGCATGTCACGGTTACAGGAGAGGTTGAAGACATCTAGTATCGTTCCAGAGCCATCTAATGTAGATTGCAGAAAATAGACACCACTATGTATCTTTAAAATACGAAGGGTATGATGAAATATTTGAATATAAAGAGAGAAAGAGAGAAAAATTTAGCTACCAACTCCTTCTATTTTATATCTTTAGGATATAAAAATATTTTTGATGTGATTTATTATGCGTTTTCATGTTTCATATCAGAAAATATGTTTAAACGGGTGAGTTTTATTTCCTTATTTTCTATTACTATTTTTCTTTCATTTCCTTTGAGATAGCGTAGCACCGTGACCCGACTAAACCTTTTTACATGTTAAAAAGTGCTGAGTATTTGTCATCCTAACAAGCAGAATGTCGTTATTGACCCACATCGATTGGATGCCGCCGCCTATATGTATTAGAACGGTGTTCGCCCTTTGAGGATTCTTTTTTAAGTGGCTTTTCTCCGTGGACCTCCGGCATACAGGGCGTTCACAAAGTAGGATCAAATATTCAATAGGTTGTTTTTAGGATTTTTCTTTCCGCGTTGTCCTCGTGTTCTGGAGAATATCTCAAATTCCTGTAATTGTTTTAGAATTGCAAAACCTTTGATGTATCGGGGAGGAAGTGTCATTAACATAGATCAACAATATAATACTGGGCGGTTGATGTGATTTTGTATTTAAATAAAAAAGATGAATCAACAATTACCAGAGAACGGCAGTTCTCGCCAGTGGCGCACAACCCCCCTACACGCGACACTATATATACAAGTAAATTTTCGATTTTCTAAATCGGACTGAATTGAAAATTGGGCCAACTCCCATCTTAAAGTATGTCAACTATCCATTTTGGTCCAAGGCTGTAGATTTTACGGCCCTTCCTATTTATGGTCTGTTTTTCGTTCTCGTCCCCAAACCTCCCAAATATTTCGAAAATTTAAGTTCAACCTTTGCCACTTCTGATAGTAAGTGATCATTACCTTTCCAACGCATGTCTAATTTTGAAAATCGGTTATACCATTCAAAAGTTACCGAGCTCAAAAGTGTGACTCAATTTTTATTTAAAAAGGGGAAAATGTTTGTGGGTCTGTATGTATGTATGTATGTGTGTGGAAAAGTTACACGGATTTGAATTTTTTTTTCTGTGTTTGAAGAGGGGGTGAGGGCCGATTCAGGACCGGTGTAGTTTGTGACTTTTGACCACCCGTAAGCCAGCTATGGGACTTGGTAGATACAAAACGGCATATTTTTTGGGGGTATATACCTTCGGTTCAAGAAGAGACAGGACAGCCGCAAATACACCAAATCAATAGTGTTAAGTTAAGCTTTAAAATGATGTTTAAGCCGTTAGGATCAGACATACGTACGGCTCTTTATATCCGAAAAATGGAAAAACTAAACTTTGAAAATTTTGGTTTTTCGACAATTACTTAGAATTTCAACCTACGAATTGCGCCAATAATTGAGCGTTTGTAGAAGAACTCTAGATGAATCTAACGGTGTATACCTCATATCCGGGAAAATTCGAATTTTTAAGTTATAGGCTTCATAAATATGATCAAATCTATCTCCTATTGGAAAAAACGGTTATTCAAGCTCAATAATTCCTGTAATAGCTTAAGTTATTATACTTGACCTTAGATGCATCAGATACTACTTGTCAATATGTTTCAAACTCATGATTAGTCATCAAAGTCGGTTAACCCGTTTAGAAGTTACTATGCTACAAATGAATAATCCACTTAACGGTTATTCCCGAAATGGTTTATGTAGTTGTAGTGATTACGACGCTAAATTTGATCCGGCAACGTGCAATTAGAGTTCATTTACCGGCTATCCCAATTAGTCCAGAAAGCCACTGCGCATCCGCTAGGAAAAATATTCTAATTCGGATTTTTTGCACAATCCTACTCAAAAAGGACTCCTTTTAACAAATTTCCATGTTGCCAGGACCAAAAGGTGGTCAAAAATTTTTTAAACGTTTTTTTTTTGTTTTTCTCCTAAAATTATTTTTATTGCATGGAAAAAAGTTTTTTTAGGTTTTTTGGATCATTCCAAACAGAAAAGGTTTTTAGTGACTTTTTTCTAAAAATGATAGTTTTTGACATATAAGCGATTAAAAATTGAAAAATTGCGAAATCGGCCATTTTTAACCCTCAAAGACTATGTGAAAAACTGAAAATTTGAATGTTGCCAAGGTAGGCAGATATTCTTTAAACATCGATTGATGAAATCCCGAAGAGTTTTTTGCAATACAATATTCAAAACTCCTTTGTTTTTTAATTGCGAATCAAGCGTGCACGACACTATTTTCCACCGACAGTATGGTGCAAATGAAAGGAATAAATTCGTTATTTCGAAAATCGGCGATTTTAAGGAAAAATCCCGAAACAGGTCGATTTTTATTTTTAAGTTGCGATATTGTGGCATATATGGTATACTAGTGACGTCATCCGTCTGGGCGTGATGATGTAATCGATGATTTTTTTAAATGAGAATAGGGGTCGTGTGGTAGCTCGTTTGAAAGGTTCTTCAATTCTCCATCAAGTAATGTAAACATTTACATAATTTTTTATACAGGGTGTCCTTCTACTTCTTTTTTTGTCAAATAATTTAATTTAATAAAAATTTTTTGGACACCCTGTATAAATAATTATGTAAATGTTTATATTACTGAATAGAGAATTGAAGAACCTTTCAAATGAGCTAGCACACGACCCCTATTCTCATTTAAAAAAATCATCGATTACGTCATCACGTCCAGATGGATGACGTCACTAGTATACCATATATGCCACAATATCATAACTTAAAAATAAAAATCGACCTGTTTCGGGATTTTTCCTTAAAGTCGCCGGTTTACGAAATAACGAATTTATTCCTTTCATTTGCACCATACTGTCGGTGGAAAATAGTGTCGTGCACGCTTGATTAGCAATTAAAAAACAAATGAGTTTTAAATATTGTATTGCAAAAAACTCTTCGGGATTTCATCAATCGATGTTTAAAGAATATCTACCTACCTTGGCAACATTCAAATTTTCAGCTTTTCACATAGTTTTTGAGGGTTAAAAATGGCCGATTTCGCAATTTTTCAATTTTTAATCGCTTATATGTCAAAAACTATAATTTTTAGAGAAAAGTCACTAAAGACCTTTTCTCTTTGGAATGATCCAAAAAAATCTAAAAAAACTTTTTTCCGTGCAAAAAAAATAATTTTAGGAAAAAAACAAAAAAAAAACGTTTAAAAAATTTTTGACCACTTTTTGGTCCTGGCAACATGCAAATTTGTTAAAAGGAGTCCTTTTTGAGTAAGATTGTGCAAAGAATCCGAATTAGAATATTTTTCCTAGCGGATGCGCAGTGGCTTTCTGGACTAAATATTTTTTTTTAATATATATCGAATAGAAAAAAAATGTAGTGTACATTCGATGGACACTAGATTTTTTTGGAGATAATCCGACAAAAACGACCATTTATAAAGCTTAACGTGTAATCGAGAAACATTGCATTCAACTTCATACATTTAATTTATAGATAACTTTGAAAAACTCCTGATACAAGAATAAAAAACCGCTAAACGCCGTAAAAAAGAGTGGCGCATACAATATTCCAGCTACAAAAGATCTGATATGAATATTGCGTGGAGCGATAATGTATTTTCATTTTGATGCAAAACAAAATTATCATTTTATTTAAAAAAAGGTTTTTCCATAATATTTGCTAAAGGACATCGCACACATCTTATGGAAAATATAATGTCACTCAAATTCAATAAAATTTATACCAATAGATTCGTTTTAAATTAACGATCAAATCTTATCATTGCGCCAACTCTCTATTTTCAAAAATAAGAGCAGAAATTGATATAAATAAATCTGAAATCAAATGGGTAGGTACATAAGTTAGAGAGAGAAAAAATATTTTAAAATACCCAGATTTTCGGTACTCCATAAATCAGCGGATTAGTTTCACTAATCCGATTAGGCCCAGCGGGATTTAAACTGTTATAAATAGCACTCAGAGCAATAATGATTGTAAACTAACATTTTATGGACTCCAAAAATGTGATTTCGATAAACTTTAATTGCAATTTGCGCCGTAATTAATCATAATTAGGAGTTGGCGCAATGATAAGAATTGATCGTTATATTAAAACGAATCTAATGGTATAAATTTTATTGAATTTGAGTGACATTATATTTTCCATAAGATGTGTGCGATGTCCTTTGAAGTAAACGCGCCACAAAAGAGTTTCAAAATTCAAACTGTATCAAAGTTACTCTTTTCTGGCGCGTTTTACTTCAAATTTAGCAAATATCATGGAAAAATCTTTTAAAATAAAACTAGAATTTTGTTTTGCATCAAAATGAAAATACATTTTCGCGCCACGTAATACTCATATCAGATGTTTAGTAGCTGGGATATTATATGCGCCACTCATTTTTAAGGCGTTTGGCGGTTTTTTATTTTTGTATTTATATAGTATTTGATTGCAACATGTTGAAACATAAAACCGTCGTGACTTGTTCAAGAGTTGCTATATAAAAATGTATGTTTTAGTTAGCCTTATACATTCAAATCTATTCTTCTTCTTCAGATGCAAATCAACTAATGGATGTTACCCGATCACATTTTCCATTAACTCTCCGTTTAGTGCAATGTGTCCCTGTTAATCCCTGTCCATTACCTTATGTTTCGGAGCCAGGACATTTTCTTGCGTCCTATTCCTCTCTTGCCTTATCTGTCTTGCCTGGTGTTGCCCAAAATCGGTCTTGGTCTTGCAGTCTTGGTCTTGTTCTTGCGTTTTCGCAAGACCAAGACCAAGACCAAGACCGCCTAATTTTAGCAAGGCCAAGACTAAGACTTACCGTGTAAGACTTGAGCAAGAACAAGAGTAAGCCTGCGAGACTCTTGCGTCTTGCAGTTAGAACTGAGGGTCGTTTTAGGGAGTATATAAGTTCGGCTATATTCTTAGATACTCTATCAAAAACAAAAAAAATTTAAAATTTTTTTTTGAAAATTGGATATATGCGCATTACGAGCAATACCATAAACATACATAGCGAATCAAAATATCCATTAAAAAAACATGACACATTTGACATGTACTCAGAGGTCATAATTATAATGTAAAAATAAAACATTTTGTACATTCCTTCCCAGCAGCCGATTTCTTCGCTCTGAAATTAATTGTCCAGATTTTGACAATAGTCGTCTTCTAATCGTAACATAACATTCCTGCGTTGCGACGCCTACAGTAATATCGAATATCGTATACAAACTTTTTAAAAATGTGTCACCTTAGCTAATGGAAAATAGACTTAATAAGTATATAAGTAATTAATTTTTTTCATTATTAGTTTTCTAGGAATCCAAACACCAGAAATCTTATCGATATTAATATTATAGTAAGACTAGTATGTATTGTTTCTGCTGACTGTGCTATGAGGTCACTCGTCTAAACAAAATTGACCGAAACAGCGCGGCTATTATTTAAAAGTATCATAAGATAATGATACGAGACAAAAGTACAGATAATGCCGGATATCGTGTAAACAAAATACCGAAATATTATTTTAACAATATTCATTTCTCCAAGAAATTAACGCACCACCTTAAAACGGGTCATTTTTAATGTCTCAAATTTCCTAAACCTGTTGTCCGATTTAAGTGATTTTTTTAACATGTCTTATTCTTTATAAATATTACTGTAATAATATTGTTGCTAGACAGGTCAGGCATGCAAGAGCATACTGAAATTAAAACCCAACTATAGCCTCGTATTTTCTTAGCATTATGTTTTTTTATTCATTCACTTATATTGGATAATAAAGTTAGGTACTTTTTTAACCAGCCATATTTTTCATCAATACAGGATGTTTTTAAATAAGTATGGCAAACTTTAATGGGTAATTCTGCACGAAAAAGTAATGACAGTTTACTTCATAAACGTTTACTTTATAAATGCTTCGTTTCCCAAATAGGGGGCGTTGAAGCTTTTCTTACAAACTGACGATTTAGTTATTGCTCTAAAACCGGTTGAGATATGCAAATGAAATTTTGTGGGTTTTGAGAGGTAGTTTTAACTTTAGTTAGTTAGAACATAGGCAGGTATCACTAAGATCGTCGGTTCAAACCCCACCCGGTGTCAGTTGTTTAAGTATTTATTAATTTGGCTAGTCTTTACTATGGCTATGATATTCAAGCTTAAAATGTACCTCTCTGTTACGTTGTTCTAAGCAATAGGCTAATGGGCAACTGCGAGACTTGCAAGACTCTTGCTCCAAGACCAACACCAAGACCGGGAGCGCAATACCAAGACCAAGGCCAACACCAGGTGTACTGGCGCAAGACCAAGACCAAGATTGTCTAAGTCTCGTCTTGGTCTTGCATTTGGGCAACATTAGTCTTGCCTTATCTCTCTCTGTTTATATCCCTCGTTTTGAGCCTTCTGCGCCATATAACAGCACCGACCATACGTATCATTTAGTAAACCTTAGTCTCAGTTGAAGATCGAACGCTCAACAGGTCAGTACCTTCCCGAATTTTACGAAAGCTTGCTCAATGCGAGATTTTACTTCCTTGTCCGATGCCCAGTCTTCAAAAAGCCACGTTCCCAGGTATTTAAACTTGCCCACTCTTTCAAGGGACTTGGTATTGAGTGTTATGGTGGAGTTTTCAAGTGCATCCAAGTTTCTGGAGATGATCATGAATTCGGTCTTTTTTTAACCTATAGTCGAGGCAATGTAGCACTAAAATGGACTTAACCTACCAATTTTATTCTGCAGCATGAATACTTGGGCAACATTTTGCATTCGATTCGGGAACGTGTCAGGAAAATTTATGAACAGAATTTATTGTGGTAAAATAAAAATTGCATTTTGTGCATATTAGAAATGCATTTTCAAAGTGAATAGAAACTGAAAAATTTGTAACTCGGAAAATATCGACAGGAGTGAGTTAGATTGTGCTTTTAGTCGTGAGTTTTTAAGATCACTGAACACGAATATGATAACGACGATGGGTCTTTGAGCTATCTGGTGCCCAAGGTTAATCTCGCCTCCGGGAGTTTCATCTTTTAAATCAGTTGACAGTCACTACTCGGGGGTGAACTCGAGTCACTGAACACTAATATGATAACCACGTTGGTCCTAGAGCTACCTGGTGCTCATAGTAGACCTCATCTTCAGGTGTTACAGGCTAATTTCATTCTAAATCAATCGACAGTCATTAAACGGGAATTACCGAGGTCGCTCTACACAAATACCTCGTTCAACTTTCTATAAAAGTAAAAAAAAATATCCAGATCATTATTCTTGAAGTTATACTTTTTTAGGCACGAGGGTAAATTTTTACATTCCCTGGCGCATGCGCACACCAACAGTATCTATGGTAATAGTCGCGACATCTTTATGTAGCGCAAATAAAGTGTGCGTGAAAAGAATATATTATTAGTGTTTTTAGTAAATATATTTATTATAATTTTTGTGTCTTTGGATTTGTCTTCCTCGGGAATAAGACATTTTGTAATAATAGTAAGTATATTTAAAGTATTTTTGTATACTTTACATGGTCTATTAAATTTGTCAGTATGTATGAGAAATCTTGTAACCTGTCAAAACAAAGGGAATATAGCTCAGTGGTAGAGCATGTGACCGGAGTTCGACAGGTCCCCGGTTCGAATCCGTGTGTTTTCTATTTTTTTTTTATTTTTGGTATTGTTTTAATAAAAATTTTTGGAAAGTAGTAAGTAAAAATTAGTTTAATCTTTAAATAAAATACAAATAACCTGTTGAAAGTATATTTATTTCATTGAAATCATGTAATACAAGTATAACTTCTTACGAGCGTACAAAGTACACACACATTCTTTTTTAAATTTGGCGCTTTTAAGTAGTTGGTCACTAACACTGATAAAGTGTCAGGGGATATACATTCATGAGATTAAATCCACCCTGTGCGTCAGATATATGTGAAGATCATTGCAGTCGTAATAATCATGTTTAGAAACCCCAAAAACCCCCCGAGTGATGACTTTTGACTAATTTCGAATGCAAATAACATATATCTCCAAGAGACGAGGTCCATCCTAGGCATCAGGTAGCCCGATGGCCATCGCCGTCATCATATTCGTGGTCAGCGAACTTATAAACATTTATATTATCTTTGACATTTTTAAGTCACATGCGTGTAAGTAGGCTTAATGAAAATCTGGTGAAAACAAACTTTCCAAAAAAAAACCCTACCTTCTATTACCTACAAGAAACTAGTCGATCACACAATGTAGGCCGCAAATATCTATACTAAAATATCTGTATCTATACTAAATTTACAATTAAGATGCGTTAACAAACCAAGACACGTTAAATGCTACTAGGAGCACTGGAAATCATGATTTGGGATTTTCAATGTATTGTTATGCTCTGTACTTTCTCTCTGGTATGAGATTGATCAGCATCTTATTAATGCAATTAATTAATTAATTATTTTAATCGCTACTCATGGATACTAACCAAAATTTAATAAAAACTTTCCAATAAAAAATATTCTCAGGGCTAATTGATTTTAATGTATCACCTTTAGTTTGTGGCTTCTATTATTTCGTTTTTCGTATTTCGTTGCTTACTTTATTCAGGACAAAACAGTGAAAATAAATCTGTTCAAAATCATATAAATTTTATAAATATTATGTATTCATATACTGTACCATAAATATAAGATTTAAAATGTATGCTAAAACTTTATTCCGATGTAAAATTTTCTTATCTAATAAATCAATCTTTAATTCTACTACATATCTCCTTTTTTATTAACAAAATTTTATTTAAATGATTCGTTAGACTGTTCTTATTATATAAAAAAGGAAAATTTAATTTTCGCAAATAATCTGACTAACCTTTTTATCTTCTTTACTTCTTCTCATGGATTGTGTAGTCCTCGGTTCTCCCACACGTGGTCCTCGGATGTTGCTACGTTATTTCTCGTCCAAACTGTTTCACAAACAAAAAACAGCACTGGCTCGAAATCTCTCCTCTATTTAGTCTCCGACTCGATACAAACAATATCAATATTTATAGTTCCAAGATTTTTTTTCTCAGCTCGGTATCTTGTGCAAAATTGATACCAACCGGCTACTCGTGCCAGACAGAATCTGGAATCTATTCGGACACGAGGAGATTGTACTTCTCGACTCGATCACGATTTCGTCTCAACAGTAATCTGTTTACTTTACGTAAACAGTAATCTGTTTACGGCCACCAAATTCGCCACTTTACACAAAATTACTATTTTTCAAACTGGACTGCTCCCTTTCAATCTTAATTACACAGTAAAAACTTTTTTCCTAATCAATCTGCGACTCAACCACTCTATTCTCCCTCCAACAATCTCTTCGCCAATCACAAGCATTCTCTCTATACATTACATCCCTACTTTCATATCTTAAGAATGAATAGTGTTGTATACAAATGTTCTGTCTTGTCAAATTTCCAGGAGGTACTAAAATTAATTTTTTTCTTATATCCTAGAAAAACCCTATATTCTAAAACTAAACAAGTTGTTTACCGTCGTTTTCTTTCTAGGAAACCATTTAGAAACATTCTATTGTCTATTCCAAAGCGGCACATTAACTTTCTAAAACCGACCGTAATTTAGTTCATTGTCTGAATTGCATAAATCCGTACGTTTTTCTCTTTATCACAGAATCTTTATCACTAGAGAGCGGAATATATGCAACACAACATTACCAAAATATGCGCATATATATGCATTACTTTTACTACAAATATGCAGGTATTTTTTCTAAATTTGTCTAAATATGCAAATGCATAATAAAAATACTCAAAAATAAAACAATATATTAAGTCGTAAGATCTTCAGAAAAGTTGCCTTCAAAAATACGTACAACTTTCCTCAAACAATCGAAGCCCTCATTTTTTTTTAAAACATTTTTTAATTTATTTCTAATTGTAATCCCTGTATTTCCGGGAATTTTTTGACAATGAGCAGAAAAAGTGTTAACAAGATTAACCGAATCACTTAATTGTAAATTCGTTTGTTCTAATGACTTTATTAGATCTGGTAAAAAACTAAAATTAACTTTTATGAACATAAGTTCTTTACCAATTTGTACGTTACTTAAAGAACAAAGTACGTTACTTAAGCTGAAGAACAAAAGCGGAATTGTCTACAATTTGATGGATTTTGGTATTTTGATGCTTCTCTCTATGTCCGTCTTTATATAAGTAAAAGCGGATTTGTCGAATGAAAACACACTTTCCAGAAAAATTTCTTTTGTGGGACATGATGCTTTTGTTTGTCAGTTCCTCATTTAAAAAATGAAATGTGAAAATGAATGTAACTTACGATTTTGGAACAGGTTTTGCAAAATACTTTGTCTCCACTTAGCTTTAACTCGGGAAAACACTTTATCCAAGTACTTTTTTGAATGGTAGACATATTTAAATTTAATATATACCAATCACTTCAAAAACACTAAATACGATACAACGTTTACTTTAAACAAATGTTGGCCGGAAACTGACAAAATAATTATTAGACCCTTAAAAGCAGGTAGGTACCTACGACTTGCTACGCTAATAAAATAATATTTTTCTGGGAACACCCATAATTGTTAAATTCAGGTAGTAATGGGAAAGTCCAGATGAGCAATAGATAGATAAATAACGAGCTCGTTCATATCGAAGTTATAAAATTCCAACTAAGAGAAGAAAATTTTAAACTTTTATATAATTTATTTTTAAAATATGCAAAATAAATCGTGTTTAGCTTAAATATGCAATGTTGTGTTTGTTGTCTGAAATATGCAATATATGCATCTATATGCACTTTGCATATATTCCGCTCTCTATTTATCACTAACGTTTTTCTCTTTCCACGAAACACTGCTTACGGCTAAATCATATTATTTACAAATTTTGGCTATATATAGGGCGATGAGAATTTACGATCTCGTAGTCTTTGACATAAAATTAATTCTCTAAATTCTCCCCATAAAAATTATTTATATACATTCTAAATTATGATTCGGTAGTGCTCCTAGTAGCATTTAACGTGTCTTGGTTTGTTTATTTCTGCTGCATTATGATTGTAAATTTAGTATAGATATAATAACGACAATCAAGATCAATCCAATTCACCCTATTTTTCATATTTAACTTAATACTGTGTTGCCACTAAAGTATTCCAGCAAAACCTGCTTCTATAAAATTCTCTACGACCAATATTTCTCATATTTTAGCCCAACTGCCAATCATTCTATAAATTTTAGAACAAAGTGTTTTAAGTTGTGGATCTCTTGAGCAAATATTTGAAAATAGTAGCGGATTTACCAGGAACCAACCGATAAAGAGAATCGCTTTTACAAATGTTTTACAAAAAAATATACGTTTTATTCAATGATTACTTTGCATTCAATTACTCCTCGTAGACGTATCATTGCATTTGTTAGTTTGTTCGGATCTGTGTGGGCTATAAACGACATGGAGTGGAAAAATGTCTCTCTAAAATAGTGCAGTCATTGAAGCGTAATAGCTATTTGTATAACAAGGGAGGAAAGTGCTACTTTTCCTCCCGAGAATGAAGTTTACTGCCCGACGCGTAGCGGAGGGCAGTAATCATTCAAGGGAGGAAAAGGCACTTTACTCCCATGTTATACATATGGTTTTTCCACCTTCCTCAAATTAATAACAAGTCATTTTTAATTTTTACTTCATTTATTTATGTAACTAACCAACAAAGTTTATTAGAACTAAAACTGACAAGTAGGTACAATATAACTGTCAACTGTCAAATATAAGTCAAATTATTAATGTAAACATTGTTAAATCAAAATAACAATTTACTGTTTTTTACCATTCTTCAAAATACAGGGTGTTTTTAAATAAACGTTAAAATGTATAGATACGTACGTAATAGAAAATACATATTTTACAGGGCGTCAATAAGTTATATTTCATGAATGAAATACCATGACGTCACTTTTACTTTTCCTCCCTAGGGAGGAAAAATATTTTCCTCCCTAGGGAGGAAAAGTACAACTTTGCTCCCTACAATCAGGTCCGGAAAAGTATACTTTCGGTAGAGGTGGGTGGAAAAATTGGTTTTTACCGGAATTTTTTACTATAGGCGGTTCGCTAAACTCAGACACACCTGGCTAGTGATTTTAGTAGATAATTTTTTTGTTTTTTGTCAATTTTACCACAATTGGCCAAATTACTAACTATCTAGCAATTATTAACTATTTAGTAATTATTTTTTGCCAATTTTAACAAAATTGGCAAAATTACTTACTAAAATCACTAGCCAGTTGTGTCTCAGTTTAGCGAACCGACTCTATGAACCGATCTATATGAGATTTTGGAATTAGGCTTATCTTACCCTTGACTTCAAAAGTGATATTGACCAGAACCCGGTTTTTTATTTTTAAGGGGTAAAAACAACCCTTTAATGAAAAATTGAAATTGAGCCATTTTATCGCCAGGAAACGTGTTTAATAATAAAAAGTGACATTGTAAAGGGTTTTCTAACACAATAACCTCCTGTTAAACTCATTTTCATCCCCCTAAAAACCGTACAATCCTTGCAAACAACCCCTAAATCGAAAAAAATGACAAAAAATTTATTTAGTATGACATAAAAGATTTAAATATAGAGTAAATGATATTTTACTTTTTCTATCGTAATTATCATATTGTTAACCCCCTTTCAACCCTTACAAACAACTCTTAAAAAAATTTACCAAAAATTAATTTGGTTTGACAAGAAGACTTAAATATATAGTAAATAATATTTTACGTTCTCTATCTTAATTATTTAATTGTTAACCCCTTTCAACCCTTAAAATCAACCCCTCGATTAAAAATTGTATAAGAAATTTCTTTTGATAAACTAAAAAGGATTTAAATATCGTTCCACGTTCTCGAAAAAGCCGTGCTGGAAAATCATATGCTCAAGTTCTTTAACCCTTAAAACTACCCCTAAATTAAAACATTGAATATGTATGATTTAGTTTTTGGGCCATAACTACTTCAATTTTGAAGCTATCACAACTTATAAAAAACCATTTTGAAGGTAATTAAAAGAGCTACTACTTTTTTCATATGTAGTTTTCACATTTTTCATTATCATATGTAGTGAAAAACCTTTTATTTTGAAACGGTAAAGGGTCAAAGGACCAAAGGGCTCTTTAATCAATCATATCTTCGTCGATTTTTGTGTGAAAAAACAGAAGGAAAAACAGACAAACCAAAATTTTTGTCAAAAAAAACCTATTTTTTATAATTACACTTTTTTACGTATCTTTCATTATTTTTGAGATATTATGAAAAGAAGTTGGTTTTTTAAAAATTTAAATTATTTTTTTATTTTAAAGTTCCAAAGCAGCGAAACTCTTTAGCAGCGAAATCCATCAAACTCTTTATATTAAAGTTGATTCTAGATGGAATACGATTAATTTTAATTTTGGTGGAAATGGCACTTATGAAATCCATTGATTTAAAAAAAACATTAGAATGTTCCTCTTTCTTTCATTACAGCTCATATATATTTTAAATAAGATTTACTTTTTCGCACTGTTTTTTGGCACACTTTTATATAATCAAATATCCTTAACTTTCGCGTTGTCATGGTGATGACATGTGACCAATAAATTACAACAAAAGTTTTGACAGTTTTGTGGTTTGAAAGAAGTTAGAATTTTTAAATGTCAAAGTTCTAAAAATTGTATAATAAAAATGAATTCCAGTGACGAAAAGTTACAGTTTTTTTATTTGTTTATCGTAGATAAAATATTGTATTGCGTGAAGTACTTTTTGCAAACTTACGCGATGTATAGCTTTTGATGCGCTGTCGCTCGTGCTCTAAACATCGCTTGCGTTCGCAAAAAGCATACTTCACGAACTATTATTATTATTGACAAAGAGGGCACAGCATTTTTTATTATAACTACCAATTGAACTTTTGTCAATTACTGTCGGTTTATCCCATGGCCATAAACCACCATAATTGATTCTAGTTTACAAATGTATTGTTCTCCCAAATTGGTAAACATGTTTGTAAGGGTTGGATTGATTAACTTGGTAATGGCCACTTGAGTTGGTGGTGCATTACTATCATTTACAGGAAAGGGCAGTAAGTGCGCCGAGAATTACTAAAGATATACATCACGAAATTCAAAACTTAGGTTGCTTGTGTTGAATACGCCTATAATAGTTAAAATACCGACAGCTCGGAAATCAAACGAAAATCTATCTCGGAAAATAACTGTCCAAAAATTTAAGGTCGACACAATACTTGATATACAGGATGTAACAAAAATACAGGTCATAAATTAAATCACATATTCTGGGACCAAAAATATTTCCATCGAACCTAACTTACCTTAGTACAAATGTGCGCAAAAAAAGTTATAGCCCCTTAAAGTTACAAAATAAAAATTGATTTTTTCCAATATATTGAAAACTATTAGAGATTGTTTATTGAAAATAAACCCTGCCATTTATATGGCAGGAGAATTAAAAAAAAATTAAAGGGAAATTTGTGTACCCCATAAAAATTTTATGGGGGTTTTGTTCCTTTAAACTCACCCAAATATTTGTTACCATTAGTTAAACAAAATATTTTTAAAACTTTTTTGTCTCTTTGTAATTTTTCGAGAAGTGAAGTCTAAGTTTAAGTTTGCAGTACATACATTGTCATAGTATCATGTATTTATTATCTAATACCTATATGAAAGTTTCACACAGTAGTATTTGTAAAAGCGTCGTGATGCTGAGAGCTGGTAAAATATAGGTCATCCTTTTGTATTCCTCTTGCGAGCTTCAATCATTCCCTTTTAGTGTATTTAAATATTTTTATCAGTGTAGATCGAATGTGGTGAAATAAATTCGATATGATTTTCTGTAGATCGAAAAGTTTGGTTACAAAAATAAAAGCAAATCGAAAAATTGAATTTATATTCCATGCATTCTTGTCAAAGTATTGAGTGGCTTTATTGAAATATTGATGACTTACGACTTGGCCAATTTTTATAAAATAGAGTAAAATAGGAAGAGGGTCTGTGGGACTTCATGAATAGTAAATAAAATTGATTTCTGTAAGCGAAGGAGAAGTTTTATGATATGCAAATTCAATGGAAGTGTGGGCAACAATGAAGACGTTGTTGAGCATCATATAGTATGTGTGTTCAATGTAAAAACAAAGATTAAAAATTTGTCAGTGAGAATAGTGGTCATTTTATATATGTATTTAAAAAAAAAATCATTATCGAGCTTGTTCTAGCTAGTTTTGAATACATGCCTCACCTTGTCAATTCCTTTCTCTTTTGTCCAATGAGATGGTTAGGGATTGCATTACCGAACACTTTTTAAGACCATCGCTGCATCTAATCTGAGATGGATATAGTATTGACCATTTCTTTGAAGACGTCTTTCCTAGTTTTATTTCTTAAAGACCGCTTTCAACGACCGTCGTGTTGTATACACGCAATTTTGTAAAAAAAAGTCTACATATTAGTAGCGAGAATAACAGTAGCAGTATGGTAATAACGCTCTCTCAATTCCATGAGAATTTCATATATTCAAGTTTGCACAAATTTATAATGAAAATATATATAGGAGCGTATTTAATTTTTGTAGAGAAGTACAGCATAAAAGCTATTATAAAATACTGAAAAAATTAAAATAGTTAGTAATTACTAATAATAAAAAAGTTTGAAATAAGTAGCTCCGACATTTTTACACAGAAAATTTATACACAACCGCATTTACAAAAAAATTACATCCTAGCATAAGTGACACATAGTTCAGGTTTCACAGTGGACTGGAAACTAGGGAGGCATTATTCTCTTTAAACGTATTAACGCAATGTTGTTTGGACGTGAATAAACATCTATAAGCATGTTTTAAAGATTATGAAAAGGCGTTTGGCAGAGTAGGGTATGACCAGCTCATGACAATTATGAAACAAAAATAAATAGACAGGCGAAATATAGGAATAATACAAAACTTGGGTGTACCTTATATGGTTTAACCATACACCGTACATAAAAATAGATTACACATAAGTAGAGAACATCAAAATTCAAAGAGGAGTATGGCAAGATTGGCTTTTTTCGACAATATTATTTAACTTACACTCGGAAGTTAATATCCAAGAGGCACTGGACAACGAAACTGCTGGCGTTTTAGTAAACGGAATCCAGATTGATAACGTAAAATATGCAGATGACTCCGTGTTAATGACAGAAAATTGAAGATGTGCAGGTAATAGTCCAAGAACATTCTACAGCAAGATTATATTATGGTTTTAATATAAACTTGGATGAAACTAAGTTTCTAATATTTGGCAAGAAATCAAATAATAATCCCCAAGTTATCATTGGTGGCCACAATATTCGACATGTATATCTTCTTCTCTAGGTACCGTCTCCGCTTCGAAGGTTGGCCATCATCAGAGCGATTTTTACTTTTAAGACCGCGGCTCTAAATAATTCGTTGCTATTACATACAAACGATTCCCTGAGGTTCTTCAGCCATAAGTTACATCTCCTTCCTATGGATCTTTTTCCCTGGATTTTTCCTTGCATAATTTTTTTAATACAATGCATTTTTACAATCTACTCTATATACAAAATAGTAAGTAAATGGTATGTAACTCAATTAACCTGAGTTAGGTACCGTCCAGTGACGGTTCTCTAAGAATTATTGTGGTAAATCGTCTGGCCATATCCTCTTCAGTCTTCCTGCAGCAAGTGGTTGGGTGAATAAATTACTTATCAATTCGTTGGTGTGGTCAGTGGTGCGATTTTTATATTTTATTGAATGATTCATTATTTAGTCCTTGATTAGTGGGATGGCCAGATCATTGTGAAGTGTCTGGTTGGATACGTACCATGGAGCTTTACTTATCATACGGATTATTTTGGACTGGAATGTTTGGAGTATTTCGTATTTGAAGGTTTTCTGCAGCCCCATAGTTCTATTCCGTATGACCAAACTGGTATGGTATAAATATAGATTTGCACAGAAGCAGCTTATTTTCAACAGATAACTGAGACCTTTTGTTAAATAGCCAGTTCATATTTTTTAGTTTAAGATCTAATTGTTTACGTTTAGTTTTAATGTGCGTTTTCCATATGAGTTTTTCATTTACATGCAATCCCAAATATTAGACAACTGGTTTGATGGGAATCGGAGTATTATTTATAGAAAATTGAGGACATGCAAATTTTCTGGTTGTAAAAGTATTGTTTTTTTCTTCCTTATTGGCTTTGGATTACTTGATCCATTCAGCCACGATAGATAATAAATTACTGTTTGCTACAATATTCCAAATATAATACATTGCATTACATAATACTTTAGGTACATGTGCGCACATATAATACTTATGCACGCACATACATACATACATATGTAGAAGTGGAAACATTTAATTGACCAGTAGGTATACTCCTCATTCATGGCCCTAACCAACTTAAATTAATTTACAAATAATTAAATCGACAAAAAAAATACATGCTAATACTAAATACTAATACTAAATGCTAATAAATATATGTTTTTTTTACACAGCGATAAGGCTTCAACCCGGATCAACCGGTTGTAAAAGTAATTTCTACTGATTTGCTGGCACTAACATTTATTTTCCATCGCTTGAGCCAGTTTTGTAATTGGTCTAAATGATTTTGTACTTTTTGTGATGCTACATTAGGGTCGACATCGACTGCTAAGATTTCCGTATCATCGGCAAAAGTAGCTAAGAAGGTATCATTTCTGGTTGGAACGTCGGCTGTAAATATCAGATACAGAAATGGGCCGAGAACGCTACCCTGTGGGATGCCAGATTGGATGATGTGGTAATTTGAGAAGTTATTTTCCTTGCATAATGATCTGGAGTATTAGATATTTATCTCCTCTTATCACATGTCCCCTATATCTCAGTTTTCTTCTCTTCAGTTTTCTTCAATTGTTAGAAGTATTTCTCTTTCATTATGCATATAATGTGTATATAAATTTTGATAATTTAATTAATGAGAATAGTTATTTTGCAAAGTAACAACAAGAATTGCAATTTCACGTAACTCATTTATGAAAATGAAACAACGTTTTGCCATTTAACTTTGAGTGTTGATATCAAAATCAGCATGTATTTAGATATTTGTTATCCTCTCATAACGTATAGAGGCAGCTACCCTCGTGACTAAAACGATGATCAGAAAAGTGTAAGTATTCGTGATGTGGCTTTACAGACGAATCCAGAGAATATTTTACGTAGACAAACTCACGAATTAAGAAGTCTTACGAATACTTTGAGAATAAAAGCGGAACGCAGTTATGAAATACGTAAAGATACGACAGAAAAGATATGTGTGTGTGTGTGTGAAAAAATGGCTTGGATGAAAATACATAAAAACAGAAAAGATACATAATTTAATAATGAAATAATGATACGGAAACTACAATACCCTAGCCACACGATCAGAGGAACAAAGTAACAGCCTCTGCAGAATAGCATGCAGGAAAAGATGTTCCAAAGTTCAGTCTCAAGGAGTGAATCAATTGCTGGTCCAAGCAGCTTTTTAAAGCCGCAAGGAACAGGTTTCAAACAATCATGATGATAGCCAATCTTCTAAAGAAAACAGCACTAAAAGAAGAAGAAGAAAAAAATTGGCTCTAATAAGTCTGGTCCCTATCAACTGATTTTATATAGTATCTTCTTATTTCAAGAACAAACAAACAATATAAAGAAATAACTAGTGAACATTTAGAAAACTGTAATTTTCAATGTTGTATTTGAAATTTTGTTGTTTTTCCGCTGTGTTATTAATTAAAAACCTGCATGTAATCACCTTCCGGTTCGCAACATAATCGGAAACCGGGCCTAATTTCAGCCGACTTTAATTACAGCAGGTATCAGCCGGTTGTTATTTTGTTTCCAAAGAGTTGCATAGTTTTTTTTTGGTTGTCATTTTACGAAAAAATTAACGGGTGCGTTCTTTTGCGAGTATTTCCAATACGAACCTGCCAGTCAGGTAATTACGCTGCTGTTTGTGCCATGTTTAGGACCTCATTTTACGTTAGGTGTGACTTTTTTGATTTTTGAATATTGGCTAGAAGTGTGATGGCTGAAATGCAATTTTAAAATTGACGCTGCTTGTTATAGGTTTCATCTGATAATTTCTGCTTATTGATTAAAGCGAGTTTTATTTAGTTGAAAGTATAAACTGAATAACCCATATATTTATAAACATCAAAGAGATATCATTTTTAAAGGATTTTTCATTTGTTTAAACTATATCTGGACGTTATATCGTAGCAATGTTGGAAAATACGGAAATGGAAAATAGTTATTTTTTTAATCGATTTTTTTTATAGAGTCAATTGAATGCTTTATGGCAAATTAAAAGTTGATTTAAAATATTAAAATATAAATAAATTCATTTTGTTTTTATGTAAATAATTTGATCTAGGATTAAAGATAATTAACCTCATAAATTTGGGTTTGGTGCCATATAATTTATTTATTGTCCATCCACATTTTCAAATAGTGCTAACTGTAATCTTGATAGTTCAGATCTTGCTATGACTTGCCTTGACCTAATAAGATGAAAGCTGCTATTGATGAATCTTTCCATTGAAACATGTTTCTACTTCAAACAGGGTTATCAGAAAATATCTCCTCTGCAAAAATGTCACACGATGGTTTATTAGAAGTATTTATTTCCTATAATCTGGATTTTTTCTTACAAGTACGGTATTACTGTTCTCTTCAAATTACTTCTTGTAACTAAGAAGGTTGCAAGTAATAATCCAAGGCAAAAATATGAAATGATATAGAATATAAATATAAAACTGATACTTAAAGAAACAGAAGAAATATTAGCTGATTCCTGCAGTTTTCTTCAAAGTTTTTTATTCCTGCTTACCTGCCATCGTCTATCATTCGATACTGTTGCTATCTTAATGTATGCACGTCAAAACTTGATCCGATCTTTTTTCAGGACTGTTTTGGTGGGTTTTAGCGCTTATATTTTTATTTCTTATATTTTTAGCACCTAAATCTTGACGAAATTTTTTCCCAATAATTACACAAGACCTCAATAGATTCTAAATACTGACAGTCAACAAAATAGTAATTCTACTTAACCTATGATGTTAACTGCAACTTGATTAAAAATCCCATCTACGTCTAAATTCTCTATCATTTCAGTTAAAGCAAATTTGAATATTTATATTGAATAACAACGGCCAAAATACGTAACCCTGTTTCACTTTTTTAAACTGCCATGTCTTCCCATACATTTCTATTAATATAGGGCATTCTAAGACTGAAGTTTCTTTGAAGTCAGGGACTAGTCGACAAGTGGAGCATGCCATGACTAAAAGTCCTACATTTTATGCTTAAAATGTAGCACTGATGGTAACCGACAAAACTAAACTTTATCAGGATTACCTCGCATTCCACACCTCAAAACACAACATAAATGAAGCATATTATCGAATCTGCCAGTAAAAACGTTAAATTAATCCTTGTACAAAACAAAATTACAAATAAACGCAACTAAAATGATCTAAAACACATTAAGGTCTGATATGATAACATTTATGTATGCTGTCCGGCTGGCAGATTGATTTAAAATTGACAGCATCTTGGAATGGCCTATATCTATCGACAAAAATACCAACGTTGCCCTTAAAAGGTTTTTATGCACCAGCCTCTGTCGATCTTCGGTCTCTAAAGTTTAAAAATTCAATCTCCTCAAGGTAAACGTAAATCACTCGCCAGCGTAATTATCTTAAATTAACAATTAAATCCTGTATGCAGACACCGTTAGTCCTTCGAGGATTTCCTTAAGTAGAGAGCTTTCCGCCGAGGCTTTCCATTCGGACTTCCTCGGTAATTTAGTCCCTGCACTCTATGAGTGAGGTTTACAGTTTAAGGTTTTGTATACCTAGTTTCTAATAACGTCGGCATTTAGTTATTTGCAAGGATCTTGTAACTAGACAACCATTATTTATGGGGTTGTCTTTGGGGTCAATTTGGTAAGCGAATTGTGGCTGAGTTATGGAGGGTCGTTGTCACTTCTTATAAACATCGCCATTCTGCTGTACTTATGTACCTCCTAAAATTATAACATTGTATCTGAAAGTGGTTTTAATATGCAGAATAGATACTTCTATAAAGATTGGGCAATTTAAATAAAGCTAGTGGTTAACAATCAGATTTTAGATTTCAATCTGATTTGATTCAGAAAAAAATTGTGGGAAACAGTAGAAAGTTATGGGATACCGGACAAATTCTTAAGAATGATGAAGTTGTTTTATGAAAACACCACAGCAAATGTACTATACGACGGGAACTTAACAGAACCAATCGACATTAACAGCGGTGTAAAGCAGGGTTATATATTGTCTCCCACTCTGTCTATTATTGTCATGGACCGGCTTATGATAAAAAGCTCGTACGGTAAAAACGGTAAACTGGACACCAAAGGAAAATCTTCAATAGCAATGTAAAGGCAGTACTATTATACGGATCACAAACTTGGAGAATAACAAAACACAACACCAGAAAGATTCAATACTTCATCAATAAACGCTTACGAAACATTTTAAGAATATTTTGGCCCAACAGAATCACAAACTCAAACTTATAGAACAAAACGAAGCAGGAACCAATACATAAAGAAATTAGAAAGAAAAGATGGAAATGGGTGGGCCATACTCTGTGGAAGCCAGATACAGACATAACAAAACAAGCATTGGAATTCCTAGATCCAGGAAAACGGAAACAGGGGAGACCGATAAATACATGGAAGAAAACAATTATCAAAAAAACAGAAAACGTCGGCCTAACCTGGAAAGATGTCAGAGAAAAAGCACAAGATCGGCAAAAATGGAGAGTGACAGTAGATGCCATTAAAGCTAAGACAGATCCACGTTAAAGAATAAAATAAAATGAATGGCTGAAAGTCCTCATGATAAATGAACATTTTGTTTAGACAACCAAAATAAGAATAGAGAAAGCTCAACAAAACTATTAAAACATATTCTACAAAATGATTAAAGGATAAAAGAACAAAAATTGAAAAAACTGAGAACACTAAAAAATACCTAAAAAATGTTCAAGGCATGAAAATTTTTGAAGTCGTAATATTCTATAAACTATCGTGGTCTTCTAAATGCAAGCTAAAAACATTAAGTACCTACACATATATTCATTCTTTAAAGCAACGTTGTCTGTGACAAATCACATGTCAGATCTTTTATTACGCTTCAAAGAAAAACAATAGGCAGCCTCATATAGAGTTTGTAGTTTTTATTTATAATTTTAGCATAATATTGCACATTAACT
Organism: Diabrotica virgifera virgifera; assembly: GCF_917563875.1. NCBI lineage: Eukaryota > Metazoa > Arthropoda > Insecta > Coleoptera > Chrysomelidae > Diabrotica > Diabrotica virgifera. The sequence continues at coordinate 23,741,617 of NC_065443.1, forward strand.
ATCCCATCACTTCTTCTGCTAGTTAGTCTTTTATCTTATTCGTAAAATCGGAAAAACAAATTACAGTTATATGCCTGAGAAGTATCATAATGGAAAATTTTAAAGCTAATTCTGAAAGCTACAAAGTGGTCGCATTATAATTTTCTACTTTACTGAACATCGCATGTTTTATCAATTTTTCCGTTGATGCAGTTTTCCAGGCTTACAGTAACTATTGATCAGCAGTCCTTGCGATGTGTATACCAAAAACGCATAAATTTTCCGGAAACAGGACATTGTCATCTGCATAGCGTAAAGTTTTATGGATTTTATTATTTATGACACTATCCATTGAGGGTTTTATTATTTGTTAAATGTCACCTAGACGATTTGAAGCGTTGCTTAATATATCTTGCATTTATCGGTAGCCTGTACTTTCTTTTACATGTTACAAACATGGTAAAGAAGCAAAGAAAAAAACATGTATATCATCAGATTATTTTGAGTATTATTCTGGAAAGTTAAACATAAATATATAATATAGAAATAGCTTTTCTATGTAGGATATATACAACTAGCTGACTAATTAATTAAGGCAGTAAACAATGAAATGTATTTAGGAGTAAATACATTAAATAAATATAAGTAAATAAATACAAATTATTCTGAAACGATTTCCTTGTGGCATTTATGTAATTAACTATTCTAATGGGAAATACGCCACAATTTAACTTGAAGAAAATGATTTTATTGACGTTTCGACTTCCACCTCGGACGTCGTTATCAAAATGAAAAATGTTAATAAATTAAACAAAAATGTTGTTACTTAGTACAAAAATTCTTCTAATAATTTAATTATTATTAAAAATAAGACCCAGATAGCTCAGGAGGTAGCATGCCTGATTTCCACGCAAATAGGCAGGGGTTCGAAACCCAGCGCTAGTGTTGTCCAAATGCAAGACCAAGACGAGACTTGGACAGTCTTGGTCTTGGTCTTGCGCCGGTACATCTGGTCTTGGTCTTGGTCTTGGTATTGCGCTCCCGGTCTTGGTCACAGTATAAAGAGGGACAGTAGAACCACTCTCCGAAAAATTAAAAGTTAAATCTGTAGTCGCGCATGGCGACCGCGCAATGTTCTTAGTCGCTTTTGCCCCACTCTCGCATTGCTAGTCGCATAGAAACGTACGGATTTTAACAGGTAAACCCGCATCCACCACTGATGAATTACCAATTGCGTACTGCCGGCATTACTTCTTGAGATCAAAGCGCTGACAGAGGAGTGGTTTTACTGTGGAAACTCTATATATACTGTGTCTTGGTCTTGGTCTTGCAGCAAGAGTCTTGCAAGTCTCGCAGTTGCCCATTAACCTATTGCCTATCTTAGAACAACCTAACAGAGAAGTACATTTTAAGCTTGAATATTAGAGCCATAGTAAAGACCAACCAAATTAATCAATATCTTAAACAACTGACACCGGGTGGGGTTTGAACTCACGATCTAAGTGATCCGTGCATATGTTATAACTAAATAAAGTTTATTAGAACTTATGTATTTTTTCGAGTATTTGCCATTCACTATCTGCTATCTGTGATTTGAAAAGCATTTAATTCGGTGATATTTATTATCCAATGTAAGCGAATGAATAAAAAACACAATGTTAAGAAAAGATGAGGCTTAGTTGGGTTTTAGTAATTTCAGTATTTTATAAATGCTAGAATATTCCACAGAGTGATGTTAGCTCTGAGAAAAAACACAGTTTGACAACATATTAAAAAAGTCACTTAAATCGGACAACAGGTTTAGGAAATTCGAGACATTAAAAGTGGCACATTTTTAAGGTGGTGCGTTAATTACTTGGAGAAGTGTATATCGTTATTAAATAATATTTCGGTATTTTGTTTACACGTTATCTCTGTCATAGTTTGATGTTACTCCGAAATTATGAAACTCAAGACAATTTTTATTAAAATTTAGAAAAATCGACAACCAATTTATAGGGGAGTGCAATTAGAACGAAAACATGCATTGTTTCGGAAAAATTCAAACAAACTTCTATTTGTCTAAAACTTTTTGTTAGTTTATATACATGTTAAAGTAAAAAGTTCTACTCGCGGATTTGGCCGCTAATTGTTTATTAATTGTTTAAACAATAACAATTGTTTTATATTAATAATTTTAAAAATATCGTTAAATTCATCATTTTACTTTGATCAAATATGTTTCTATTTTGTTTTTGATTATACTAAATCCGAATATGGCATTGCAGTTTGAAAATTCTTATACATAAGCTCTTATACAGTATGTCTGCGTAGCTAGGAACCACATGGAAAACTTTTTTATTATCAATTTTACGAAAAAAAGTTATTCTTCATAAAATGCTCTGGATAGTCAAAAATGTAAAACTCAACCATCAGATATCAAATTTTATCAATTTTATACGAGTTATGTCAAAAATATGAATTTCGTTAAAGAGTAAAGTACCTTTATATTTCAGAATATCAAAAAATGCTATTATGAAAAGTTGTTTGAAATTAAAAACTATGTTTAAATATACAATTACATTATTCTAATCGAAAAAATTTTTTCAATTTTTTCTCAAATTACGGCTACTCATCATCATTTTATTACAACTATATTATTATCACTTTTACGAAAAAAAGTAATTCTTCATAAAATGCTCTCCCTGGTCTAAAATCTAAGATACAACCATCAGACATTAAACTTTTTTAATTTTATACGAGGTATGTAAAAAATATGAATTTTTCTTAAGAGTTAAGTGCCTTTATTATTCACAATATTTTAATTAGAAGGATGTAATTGAACACTAAAACAATTTTTTTAATTCCATACAACTTTTCTTAATAACAATTTTTGATATTGTAAAATTTAACGATACTTTACTCTTGAGTAAAATTCATATTTTATGACATACCTCGTATAAAATTCATTAAATTTGATATTTGATGATTGCATCTTAGATTATATACGATGCAGAGTATTTTATAAAGAATAACTTTTTTTCGTAAAACTGATAATAAAAAAGTTATCAATAGGTTCCAAGTTATGCAGACATACTGTATAAGAGATAAAAAAAATTTTTGCTAAACATTTATTATTGTTGAAGTTTATTATTAAATGTATTTTAGGTAAGTTTTACAGAAAAAAGTTTTGATCACTTTATACAGGGTGTCCAGAAACTCTACCGACAAACGAACACAGAAGATTCCTCAGATAAATTTAAGATATTTTAACCTAATTCTTCTAGTCCGAAAATGCTTCCTAAGGGAGCTAGAGCTCTTTGAAGATGGCGTCTTGTAATTAGTTTTTCTTAAATAACTCCAGAACGCTTTTATTTAGAAAAATGAAAATTGGTACGCATATTTATCTTCCAGAGATAAATCGATTGTATTTATTGAGAATTTCTAGTACCCGTCATAGGCGTCCGTTTTGGGTAGGGCAACCGTTATTTTATCGCATAACTTTTATGTCTTTACCTTTCAAGCATTTTTGACACTGGATTATTAAATTATGAGGTATGATAGTACTAAAAGGTACTCTTGATTTAAGTCGGTAGAGCACACCGTTTTCTAGACAAATCGATTTGGAAATTTGTCGTGTATTGAATTTCAAAAAAAAAAATAAAAAAAAAACATTTAAAAAAACGAAAACTGGTACGTTTATTTATATTGCAGAGATGAATCGATTTCATTAATTGCGAATTTCTAGTACGGGTCATATGCGTCCGTTTTGGGTAGGTCAAGGGTTATTTTATCGCATAACTTTCTTGTGTTTAATTCTTAAAAATTTTTGACATTAGTCTTGCTTTAAGTTAGTCTTGCTTTAAGTTGGTAAAATACACCGTTTTTTTTTGAAATTTTTTTAAAATTTTTCTTCAAATTCAGGAAACGAAAAATTTTCAAATCGATTTTTCTAGAAAACGGTGTGTCCTACCGACTTAAAGCAAGATTACCTTTTAGTACTAGAATACCTCACAATTTAATAATCAAGTACCAAAAATGCTTAAAAGTTAAAGACAAAAAAGTTATGCAATAAAACAGTCGTTGCCCCACCCAAAATGGGCGCCTATGACTGGTACTAGAAATTCACAATGGACGGAATAGATTTATCTCTAGAAGATAAATATGTGTACCAATTTTCGTTTTTCTAAGTAGAAGAGTTCTGGAGGTATTTAAAAAAAACTAATTACAAGACGCCATCTTCAAAGAGCTCTAGCTCCCTTAGGAAGCATTTTCGGAATAGGTAAATTTAGTTAAATTATCTTAAAATTATTTGAGGAATCTCCTGTCTTCATTTGTCGGTAGAGTTTCTGGACACCCTGTATAAACATTTTATTAGCTGGTAATTTTCGGTTTTTGTATTACATTTTTGTTATATCTTTCTTAATTTTCTCAACATGAAATGGTCTATTTCATTTCTAAAGTAAAATAATTTAGTGCATTTTAAAGATTACATCCTATGCTTTAAAAATTTAAAAAAGCACTTACAAAAACTTTAACAGATCTGTTCAAACTTGAGTAATACCGTCTTAGAGTGGTGGTAATTCTATAAAACTACGAAGATTTCAAAAATTTCATTTTTTAAGACGTCATATCATTTGAATTTAATTTTTGAGATTTTTTTTGAATAAAACATCATTTAGTACGATGCTTGAAAGGTAAGTTGTGCAAAATTGAGGGTTTTATAAGAGAAATTGTATTAGTTACACATTTTTAAATCATTTTTAAACAAAATTCATGTAAGGCTCACTTTCCGCCCCCAACGTACTTATGCCCATACATTTTATTTATTTTTATTATAACCTTAAGATTGCTTAATTATTGTTCTTTTAGGTTCAATTTGTAAAATTTCATTTGATTCATTCGTTAAAGAATTACATTAAAATAACTCAACCGTGCACTTCGCCGTACGCTAGTTTACCAATGTGCTAGTGCGCCAATGTTTGTGAGAAGGGTGACTTTAGCGTTATAAATAAAAAATTATTAAAGATACAGATTTAGTTTTAGAAAATTCTTTATATAAGATTTTTTTTGTAAAATTTTCTGAATTTTTCAATGGTCAAGTCAGTTTTGTTCTAAAATTTATACTTTCGGAGTTATTTAAAAAAAACCTCAAACTTCGTAGTTCATTTGTTTAATAAAAAATGAAGCACCCACTTCTCGAGTAGAACTTTTTGATATGTTGTTTATTAAACAGTTCTTAATGAAATTACAGAAAGTTCTATCTTGTTTGATTTTTTCCGAAGTGAAAATCTATATGCACTCCCCTATTATTGCTGTTCCTCAATTAAAATGAAATATTAATTTATCAAGGACTAGCTTGTCCCCTTTAGTGCATGGATATGCCTCTGATGGAGGCGGATTCATCTTGGTCTTGGAAAATCGATGGATGATGCTCGTTGCCTCGAGGACATTTAATTTAAACGTTATTCTAAATACTTGGAAGTTTGGAGCAGCCCAGTTTGGCACGGGAAAGAATGAGGAATGCCTTTGGAAGAATGTTCCGGTCTTCGTACTTTGCTAGTAATTTTCGGTAATTCAATTATTTTGGCAAACTCCACGTATAATTTCTGCAAGACTTTGGATGATTATCAGATTTATAATTACTTGATTTTGGACGTGATGGCTAAAATTACTCAGCTTTCTTGGAAGTAAAAGTTATTAAAACATTTCGCCGAGAGCATAATTAATATAGAGCTGTGTAAGTATTAAGGCAAAATCTGTTTACAAAGTTGTATTTTAATACCAGCGAAAGAGACTTAGTTTTTTAGGGATTTCACGGTCTGGAAGATTAGAAACAACTTACAATTACTTATATTTAGAGCTCGGGAAATATGCACTTAAAAAACCCTAAAATATGCATGCAAATATGCACAAAAAACAGTTGAAGATATTTAATATGCACTTAAATATGCTTTTATGCATTTAATGCATATAAATAAAAAAACGCAGTAATCCTTGTTTTGAAGGTATTTATGTAATTTTTAATTATTTATTTGATGCCAATGGGCTGTCGAGGAATTTAAGCTAAATAAAAAAATATATTTTTTTATGCTAAAGTCATAAAAAATATTTATTGAAATTTCTTTAACCTACATCATTATATTCATTTATTCTTTATATTTATCATCATTCTTTATTATTTATTATTACAATTATTATTAAAACTCATTAAACGTTTTTCTAAATTTTCTACAGAAAAACAGCCGTAGGTATATCTGATTTAAGCATACACGGAAAAACTTCTTTCTACTTCACATGAAGTTAAAGAAGCAAACTTAAAATATTGTTTAATTGAGCTAATTTAATTGAGTTTAATTTATTTTATTGTTTAATTGTTAAATTTAATGTTTAATTACATATAAAATTAAATTATCTTCATATTTCCCCATCTTAATAATATTTTTGAAGTTATACTTCTTTAGGCGCGATTGAGAGTAAAATTTCATAATTCTGCGCGCATGCGCACACAGACAGTATGGTATAAACGTTATACGGGATTTGATTGGGAGTTAAAATCATCTGTCAATAGTTGTTGAATATGGAGATTTTGGATAAACAAATTAATGTTGTGTATATTAGTTTTTATTGTTGTGATGGCAGAGAAAAATGCAAGTTTATAATATTGTAGTGACTTTTTAAATAGTTTTTAAAAGCGACAGGTACGTAATAATTTTAAAGTATCCTAATAAAAAATTTCATAGGTAGGACCTACCTATTTGGAAAATTTAAAAAGAACCTACTAAAATAGTATGCAATGCTTTGATTTACATAGTTTGATTACCATCAAAATTTCTATCAATATTCACCTAATATATTGTTTTCTTACTCTATGTTTTGTTGTATTCTAATATTTCTTTCAATTCTAAATAATTTCAATTCAAAATCAAAATAATTTGGTTAAATTTAGAACCGTGAAAAGTTTAATCCGTTTAGTTAGTGGATATTCGCACATGATGACACATAGTCTCCGTGGGTAAAAGTTTAAGGTGAATGAATTTCAATACTAACTACGCTAATAAGCGGGTTCGAACCCCAATGGGAACTTTTATTTTTTTATTTTTTTTTTATACATTTTATGATTGTAAGTTTATTATATAATTTTTTTTTTTCGGAAAATACGTATTTAGTTAAAATTTTTTCCTACATTGTTCAGAAATCATTTGTGGCATTTTTCAATGTGTTTGTTTGTGTGTGTTTTATTCTTTTATTATTTTAATTTTTGGCACTGTTTTAATAAAAATTTTTGAGAAGCAGTAAGTATTAAAATTATTTTAATATTTAAATAAAATATAAATAAACTGTTTAAAGTATATTAATTTCGTTAAAATCATATAATAGAAGTATAACTTTTTATGTGTGTACAAAGTACACACACATTCTTTTTTTTTTAATTATTTTTTGATATCCCTCATTTTTCTTTAACAACGTGCAGAATTTTTGATACACTTTGTTGGTTTCACCAAGGTGTTTAAATATTTCATTTAATGAATTGATAATTTCAATACTTTGGTCTACAGAAATGTTTCGCTTTTCTAATTTAGCAATTGGCTAAGCAATATTTACAAAATTGGTTTGGATATGTGTCAAATTACTTTTTAATAACGGTTTTTTAAAACATCCAAACATTTTTCATAGAGTTACATCGAAACTACAAATGACGTCTCTAATTCCCTCAAAATTATCGGTTATGAAATTTGCAGAATTTAACCATGTTCTCCATCTAGTATCACAGGTTCAAGTGGTAAAGCCACATTAGGTAAACGATCTTTATACTCCTATACTCGCAGAAGGGCTTTTAAAAATATATTTTTATAATTACAATTTTATAATTAATCTTACAGCTTGTAGCATCCTGCTACTCTACATCCTGCTACGCCTCTGTAGTAGACGCGTGCTCTAGACAAATAACAAATCTGAAAAAAATATTTTTAAATGTTGTCTACCTTTGCTCATATGGTGCAGCATCACTTAACAATAACAAAATGTTTTCACTAACAAAATGTGACTGCATATTGTAGAGCCCGTTCGTCTCCTTTATTCGTCGCCTTATAAATTGTAAAAGGCAGATATTAAGGATATTACCAGAAAGTGGATCCACGAGAATTTTCAAATTTATTGTTTAGATCTGAGACTTCTCATTTCTCTTTAAAATGCATCTATGCAAAAAAAATGCAAAAAAGTCTAAAAATATGCAATTTTAATAAATGCATATGCACTTATAAAATATATCCAAAATAAGCAAATATGCACTTAATATGCATTTTGCATATTTTCCGAGCTCTACTTATATTTAATTAATAAGCAGTCATTTTCCTAATAAATTAAGACCGTAGTTTTACTTTTCATATTAAATATACATAAAAGTTGTTCTGAAGCTATTTTCTTGTGGCATTTTTGCAATTAACTAGTTTTGATGGGAAATAAGCCACAATTTTACTAAAAAATGATTTTATTAACGTTTCGACGCCCAAATCGGGTGTCGTTGTCAAAATACAAAAAATATTAATGAATTAAACAAAAATGTTGTTGCTTAATAAAAAAAATTCTTCTAATAATTTATTTAATCTGACTCATTTATATCGGCAATTCAGACATATATGATACATTTTAAGTAGAAGACTTTAAAATGATATTGCCAATATTTATGAGTTGCGTTCCTGGGACGACTTTATTGAAAGATAGTTCATTCGATTACATGAAATCAACTCGTGATTTACTATGGAATCTCTAGCGCGATAATTTTACTGTCACCATTGCATGTGGTTGTCTTTTTAAAGATAGATCACATGTTATGATTTCTTTGTGACGGATATTCTTGAGTTGGGGTTGATTTCGTGTAATCGAATGAATCTTTCAATAAGGTCGTCCCAGGAACGCAACTCATAAATTGGCAATATCATTTTAAAGTCTTCTACTTTAAAATGTATAATATATGTCTGAATTGCCGATATAAATGAGTCAGATTAAATAAATTATTAGAAGAATCTTTTTACCAAACAACAACATTTTTGTTTAATTCATTAATATTTTTTGTATTTTGACAACGACACCCAATTTGGGCGTCGAAACGTTAATAAAATAATTTTTTTAGTAAATTTGTGGCTTATTTCCCATCAAAACTAGTTAATTACATAAAAGTTGTTTGTAAATAGATATTATTATGCTTTCTCTATGTTTTCTCTCAGTTATGAGATTGATCAGCATCTTATCAATTAAATTAATTAATTAATTATTTTAATTGCTAATCATGTAAACAAAACCAAAATTTAATAAATCTTTCCAATAAAATTATGTTCTCAGGGCTAATTGATTTTAATATATCACCTTTAGTTTGTGGCTTCTAGTATTTCTCGTTGCTTATTTTAACCAGGACAAAATAAGGAAAATAAATATGCTCACAATCATATAAATTTTATAAATATTATTTATTCATATACTATACCATAAATATAAGATTTAAAATGTATACTAAAACTTTGTTCTCTCGTAAAAATAATTTATCTACTAAAATAATCTGTAATTCTACTATCATCTTTTCTTTTAACAAAATTTTATTGAAATGTTTCGGTGGACTGTTCTTATTATTAAAAAAAAATAATAAAATTTAATTTTCACCTTTTAAATAGATTCCTTATGTCCTCTATGAATTTATGAATGAATAAATTATGCTGTAAAACTATTAAATTGACAAAAAACAAATATGGTATGTAATCTCAAACAACTCTCTGTTTTCACAAATAATCTGACTAACCTTATCTATCTTTTAACTTCTTCTCATGGATTGTGTTGTCCTCGTTTCTCCCACAAGTGCTTCTCGGATGCTGCAACTGTTCTTCTTGTCCAAACTGTTTCCCAAACAAAACAGCACTTGCTGGAAATATCTCTTCAATTTAGTCTCTGACTCGATACAAACAATATCAATCTTTATATTTCCAAGATTTTTTCTTTCAGCTCGATATCTTGTGAAAAACTGATACAAACCGGCTACTCGTTCCAGACAGAAAATTGGAATCTATTCGGACACAAGGAGATTATACTTCTCGACTCGATCTCGATTTCGTCTCAACAGATCTGCTTACACGGCCACCAAATTAACCACTTTACACAAAATCACTAGTTTCCAAACTCGACTGGTCTCTTCAGATCTTAATTATACAGTAATTCTTTTTCCCTTATCACACACAGACTCAAACCTTCTATTCTCTCTCTCAATCGGTCTCTTTCGCCAATCACAAGCATTCTCTTAACATTACCTTCCTAGTTTCATTTCTTAAGAACAAATAGTGTTGTATACAAATTTTCGGTCTTAACAAATTTCCAGCAGATATTAAAATTAACCTCTTTCTTATATGCTAGAAAAAACTCTCTATTCTAAAACTAAACAAATCTGTTTACCGTCGTTGCTTTCGAGGAAACCATTTCGAAACGTTATATTGTTCACTCCAACCGCGAATACATCCACTTCCTAAAACGGATCGTAATTTAGTTCCATTGTTTTGAATTGTTAAGTCCGTTCGTAGAATCTTTATCACTACACTTTTCCTCTTTACCACGAAACAATGTTTACGACTAATCACATTATTTACAAATTTTGGCTATCTACAGGGCGATGAAAATTTATGATCTTGTGGTCTTGGATATAAAATGAATTCTCTAAATTTTCCCCATAAATTTTATATAACAATATATACGTAATCAGTTTTTTCCCAAGGGCTGCCCTTTTGGCGATTGGACGCAGGTCTTGGATCCATTGTAATTTCCCTATTAGTTTCCTCTTACTGAGGTTTACGAAAATTTATCATTATTCGAGTTGCCACCCCGATTTTTTAGAAGGCCGGTTTGCTTAGTAAATCTGGCACGGCAAGAATGTTCAGAAAGTGTCAAGCGGATATTAGTAATAGACAGTTTGGCTTTCGTAATGGCTTCAAAACAGTAGAAGCTCTGTATAGTTTCACAATTCTTGCTCAAAAATGTCGAGACCAACAAAAAGATATTTTCGTCGGTTTTATAAACTATGTGAAAGCTTCCGACAAAGTTAAACACACCTTTGTTTCCTTATTGGCCGACCTACTCTTTATCATGCTGTTTCAACTTTTTGCCTTCTGCATGTTATCTAAGATTAATTAGATAATAAGAACACAATTGTACTAAGTATGTATATTATGTATTATCTTAAAAAAAACGACTAAAATCCTTTATAAAAGGTATATTTGTTAAAATCCCTAAAAATAGCTACATCACAGAACTAGTTTTCGATCGGATGACCGATCATCATCAGTGCTTACGTGATTCTTACATGCTAACCACCAAAATACAAAAATTTATGGGTAAAAACCCTTTAAAATTGATCCGTGATGGAAACACAGATAAAATATGTGAACTTAAACATGGATGTACAAAATATCCCATGTATTATGCTCCAGGTACCATTTGAGCCCAAAATTGACTTGTTCACATATTGACTAGGTGATGGCAAGTCAGCTGACTGTAAGAATCACGTAAGCACTGATGATGATCGCTCATCCGATCGAAAACTAGTTCTGTGATGTAGCCCCTTTTAGGATTTTAACAAATATACCTTTTATAAAAGATTTTAGTCGTTTCTTGTAATATATGGTCTACTACAGGAAAACTTTTTCCTCGTGGATTTTTATTATCTTTTTGATTACCGAAGTATTCACCTATTCTGAACAATTTTCTCCAACTCTGGATTAGTCTTCCTCTTTATATACAATTTTTAAAGTAATTTTTAAGCCTAAGTATTTTCAGCATTTTTAAGAAGAGTCCCTGCGTATGCCACGAGACGATTAAAAGGGATTTTCCCTTTTCCAAAAAAAAGCAATTAAAAATAAAGGGTAACAGATAGAGAGAAAAGTCTGGCTCAACCTCTTAAGTTGATGTGAAGGGCGGTACGAAACCAACAGATTCTGAATCAATTGGAGCAAAAATCTCAGGAATACGACATCAACATTAAGCTTTGCCTGGGGTATAAGGATTTTACGTACAGAGAAATTCTTGGAACAAGTGGTTTTATTTTATATCTTGGTGGTTTTGTATGGCGTCTTTAGCTTACACGTTTGAAAGATTTACATTTCTGTCTTATTTAGATTATAAATTTATAATTTGATCATAAACATCATCATTTTTATGAATAAACATAATCATCATGATATGACAATAATAATCGTAAAATACATATTTTTGTGTCCAAACAATACACCAAAAATGATATTTTATTAATGTTAACCAAACGTAAAAGTTAAATTTTGACTAATGTTGAAGCAAATGTGGTTTAATACTTTACAAAGTAGACATGGTTAATTAAAGTAATGTCCAGTATATTATTTGACAAATATTGTCATGATTTCGAAGTCAGTTAAATATGATATAATGCCCTAGGCCTTAGTTCGAAAAATAACGCCCTTGGGCGTTAAATTTAAATAACTAGTTAAATACTGTCAAGTTAACAAATAAAAACCTAAGTAAAACTATGGTTACCACAATTACGTTACGAATATTACTGCTAAATGTACTTATTTAAAAACTAATTAATTCAAAATTCATTCAAATTTTTTGCATATAAAGAAGAATTTAGTCGGACATTAAACGTTGAAGGCACCACGGGTATTACAGATAATAACGCTTTCGGTCAACGTATATACCTCAAGCGTTATTATCAGTAGTAATTGCACAAGAGCTCTAAAATTATCGAATTTTTCCCGAGTGACACTTTGACAGTTTTAATTTGTCAAAGAAATTATGTCAAAGTGTCACGAGGGCAAAAATTCGATAATAATTTTAGAGATCGAGTGCAATTTGTTGCGATTGTTTCATCAATAAAACTGTTCAAAACCAAAATTTTATAATAATTTATTTATGTCAGTACAAATTAGTACAATTAAACACACAGTTGTTATAAATATTTGACGGTTGAAAGTCATCACTTTTATAATTTTTAAAACATTAATTGTCATTAATGTCACTGAATGTATTTTTTCGTAGTAACGAAGGGCATCTGACGTAATATACTTGACGACGGGATATTATCAAAAATTATCAGTTTAATTTTTATTTCTGTAGCTGTCTATTGGTCAAAATCTCCTATGAATGAAATATTCCGTATAATACCTTTGGTACCTTAATAACTATATATTGTAGATAATTCACTTACCGGCAAAATTAATTGCACACCTTAAAAATTGGTTGATGTCTCTAATTTCCTAAACCTGTTGCCCGATTTAAGTGATTTTTTAAATATGTTATAGCCTTACTCTTTAACAATATCGCTGTAATAATATTGTTGCTAAACAGGTGAATTTTCATTATATAATGGGTGTACTAATCAAATTGTGTTTTTTTTTCTCAAAGTTCGCATCACCCTGGGATATTTTAGTATTTATAAAATACTGAAAGTAAAACCCAACCATAGCCTCATGTTTTCCCAATATTCTGTTTTTTTATTCATTCGCTTTATGTTGGACCATAAAAATGTGGGTACTTTAACAACTAGCCGTGTTTTTCATTAATACAGGGTGTTTTTAGTAAGTATGGCAAACTTTAAAGAGTAACCTAAGTAAAACTATGGTTACCACAATTACGTTACGAATATTGCTGCTAAATGTACTTATTTAAAAACTAATTAATTCAAAATGCATTCAAATTTTTTGCATATAAAGAAGAATTTAGTCGGACATTAAACGTTGAAGGCACCACGGGTATTATAGATAATAACGCTTTCGGTCAACGTATATACCTCAAGCGTTATTATCAGTAGTAATTGCACAAGAGCTCTAAAATTATCGAATTTATCCCGAGTGACACTTTGACAGTTTTAATTTTACGACCCGAAGGGGAGTGAAATTATGTCAAAGTGTCACGAGGGCAAAAATTCGATAATAATTTTAGAGATCGAGTGCAATTTGTTGCGATTGTTTCATGAATAAAACTGTTCAAAACCAAAATTTTATTATAATTTATTTATGTAAGTACAAATTAGTACAATTAAACACACAGTTGTTATTAATATTTGACGGTTGAAGGTCATCACATTTGTAATTTTTAAAACATTAATTGTCATTAATGTCACTGAATGTAATTTTTCGTAGTAACGAAGGGCATCTGACGTAATATACTTGACGACGGGATATTATCAAAAATTATCAGTTTAATATTTATTTCTGTAGCTTTCTATTGGTCAGAATCTCCTATGAATGAAATAATCAGTAGTAATTGCACAAGAGCTCTAAAATTGTTGAAATTTTTACCGAGTGACACTTTGACAGTTTTAATTAAATTTGAAATTATGTCAAAGTGTCACGAGGGCAAAAATTCTATATTAATTTTAGAGATCGAGTGCAATTTGTTGCGATTATTTCATAAATAAAACTGTTCAAAACCAAAATTTTATTGTAATTTATTTATGTAAGTACAAATTAGTACAATTAAACACACAGTTGTTATAAATATTTGACGGTTGAAAGTCATCACTTTTATAATTTTTAAAACATTAATTGTCATTAGATAATGTCACTAAATACAACAAATTTTAGTAAAAATGAAGCATTATTTTCTTATTTATTCTTACTGTCGTGTGATATTCGTAAGATTATTTTTTAATACGTATATTATGGATATTTTCTTAAATGTGACAGTTGTCAAAACTAGGAAACTGGTTACCATTAAACAGAAACAATCTACTTTAAAAAATTCTATCGGTAATTTTCTACAGTAGATAATTCACAGTATAATTTTAATCTAATTGGATAGAATTAAACACGTGATCAAATATCTTACTATACGATTGGAAGTTATAATCATCAAAAAATAATCAGTTTAATTTTTATTTCTGTAGCTTTCTATTGGTCAGAATCTCCAATTAATGAAATAATCCTTATAATACCCTTGGTACCTTACTAACTATATATTGTAGATAATTCACTCTATGTCTCTAATATCTCTAATTTCCTAAACCTGTTGCCCGATTTAAGTGATTTTTTTACTATGTTATAGCCTTATTCTTTAACAATATCGCTGTAATAATATTGTTGCTAAACGGTGAATTTTCATTAAATAACGGGTGTACTAATCAAACTGTGTTTTTTTCTCAAAGTTCGCATCACCCTGGGATATTTTAGTATTTATAAAATACTGAAAGTAAAACCCAACCATAGCCTCATGTTTTTCCAACATTCTGTTTTTTTATTCATTCGCTTATGTTGGACCATAAAAATGTGGGTACTTTAACAACTAGCCGTGTTTTTCATTAATACAGGGTGTTTTTAATAAGTATGGCAAACTTTAAGGAGTAATTCGTCATGAAAAAAAAATGACAGTTTGATTTATAAACGTATGTCCGCAAATGTTTCGTTTCCGAGATAGGGGGTCTTGAAATTTTTCTTACAAACTGACGATTTATTTATTGCTTTAAAACCAGTAGAGATATACAAATGAAATTTGGTGAATTTTAATACGTAGGTATCGCGCATTTTTTGACAAACAATTAAGAATTTTATATCCACCATTGATGCGCATACGGGTTATAGTACTCGTAGTACATAGTAATAAACAAAATGTCATCATTAATCAAACACAAATCGAGAAGAGAATTTCCAAAATCACCGTCTGATGCATTAATTTTTTCGAGCAGTTTATAGTAATTTCATTTGAAATGTACTAGAGAAACAGTATTTGCAGAATAAGCAATTGCTGCTTTGAGTGCCCTGTCGAAGTTCTTTAAAGTTTGCAGTAGAAGCGGCAAATGTCTCGCGAATTGATTTAAGTGGCATTTCTATCCAAGTGCTTTATGTGATTGTTGACTACTTGCAACACATTCAATTTTCTTTTCTTTTATTGTCACTACTTGTTTCGTATATTCTTAAATAGGTTACAATTCGTGTCTTGACATTATGAATTGCATGACTTGTTATATGCCAGTACCAAAAACATTGCACGTATTTACTGTTTTACATAAGTGCAATAAAAAACGTGCAATTTAGAAAATTTACAGTAAAAACGCCAATATCGGATAAAAGATCTGTAGGATTCAGAATTGACAAAAGATTATTAAAATATGGAATATTTCTGTTTATATCACAGATATTTATATGAAAATGTTATATGGTATATATATGTAAGTATGTAAAAATTGTGGGAGACATGTATGAGACGGTAATAACTATTGTTAGGACAGGTATTGGAGAGAGTGATAAATATCATGTGAAAGTAGGATTGAACCAAAGCTCGGTGCTTAGCCATTATTTAGTATCATTATTTTTGAATCAGATTAGTTTTCGACAAGCCTATGATAACATACATAGAGATAATAGTTATTTATGTACCAAGTCAGTAAAGTTACTCTTTATCGAACGAGTCTGATAATATGAGCAGAGCGAGCCTAGCGAGTGAGGCGAATAACAGACGAGTTCGATAAAGAGTCTTTACTCACGTGGTGCATACAAAATTTTATCGCCAGCAATTTGACATTGTTTTTAATACTTACAGTTTACAATTTAGAATTTTTTTAAATTTTAGACGTAATAAAAATTTCATGACAGTGATGACAAGTGACTTCTGCATGATGGCCGCTTTCGATTTTTAATCGATAGTTACCAATATTGAATAATTATAAATCGGTAAAGTGTTGATTTATTTTATATGAATATAATTACAAAATACTACAGAATTTCACTTTTCGACATCAATTTAATTAACAATGTTGTAAATTTTGTACCATACTTTTAATAATTAAAGTAAATAAATTGTAAGGTAACTCAAATAAATAATCGATTACTGCCATCGACCACTTACATTCAATTCCGATTAATCGCGGCAGGTAAAGTAAAATTCTTCTTTCAGTACAATAAAGTGTTACTTTACTGCCGCAAATGAAGGCAAATGAGTACAATTATGAATGACTTTAGTGATGGTTGGCGATAAAATACAGGGTGAGTCATGAGGAACTGTACATACTCCTACCTCATATAGAGGCTCCTATGGGGAATAAGAAATGACCATTAAAAAGTGTCTGCTCCCATTGTTTAATAATATACAGGGCGAGTTTCGCATTTTGACAGAAATTTGTATTCGTCATAATTTTTGAACGGTCAGATCGATGTGTCTCTTATTTTGGCCAATCCTTACACTATTACCACCTAATCAACTAATTTATTCAAACTAGAAAAAAATCAGGTCCGGCTTTAAAAAAATTAGTTCGTTTGGGTCTTAGAAAAAATATCACCCTGTATACGCTTTTTGAAAACTCTAATATGAATTTTACGAATTAGACAAATAGGCAATTAAAATGCCATATTTATTTTTTTCCGCACACGATTACTTAATTTTTTATAAAAAAAATCAAATTTCACTATGAATTAAAAGTTTGGTAAAGTGAACCATGTATTTAAAAAAAATAACTTTTATTACAAAAATTAGTTTTTTTTGCACAAATAAGTAATTTATGTTACCATCCAATCAACTGACTTATTCAAACTAGAGAAAAATCAGGTCCGGATTTAAAAAATTAGTTCGAAAAAATTTCACCCTGTATACGCTTTTTGAAAACTCTAGTATGAATTTTACAAATAGGCAATTAAAATGGCATATTTATTTTTTTTCCCACACGATTACTTAATTTTTTATTAAAAAATCAAATTTGTCAAAATCGGAATTTTAACCTAAAAATGAAGAAAAAATGAACTCACGGTTTAACTCGCTACAACTCTGTTCCATTTTAATATTTTTTTTCTGAAATTTTTACAGCACATACCTCTTACCATTGTGAAGACTATGACAATTGTTGTAGACTTTCAGTCTTCTTGTAAAAGTTGCAAACTTGTAAATCGCAAAAATTATGTGGAAAAATTTATAATTTATCAATTTGATCACCTCTATGTTAAACTATAGAGTCCAAAAGAAGTGTTATGGGGAGTTTTAGATGTAGACGTGTTATAGAAAAAAAATGGTAAAACTTTTAATTTTAAGAAAAACGTTGTTTTTGTAAATTAATTTTTGGAAAAAAGTTAATTTTTTTAAATCTGTGCAAAAACTTTGCCAAACTTTTTATGCATAGTCAAATTTGATTTTTTAATAAAAAAATAAGTAATCGTGTGGGGAAAAAATAAATATGCCATATTAATTGCCTATTTGTCTAATTTGTAAAAATCATATTAGAGTTTTCAAAAAGCGTATACAGGGTGAAATTTTTTTCTAAGACCAAAACGAACTTATTTTTTAAATCCGGGCCTAATTTTTTTCTTGTTTGAATAAATCAGTTGATTGGTGGTAACATAAATTAAATATTTGTTCAAAAAAAATTAATTTTGGTAATGAAAGTTAATTTTGTTAATCTATGGTTCACTTTACCTAACTTTTAATAAATTCATAATCAAATTTGATTTTTTTATAAAAAATTAACCAATCGTGTGCGGAAAAAAATAAATATGTTATTTTTATTGCCTATTTGTCTAATTTGTAAAATTCATATTAGAGTTTTCAAAAAGCTTATACATGGTGAAATTTTTTCCAAGACCAAAACGAACTAATTTTTTTAAAGCCGGACCTGATTTTTTTCTAGTTTGAATAAATCAGTTGATTAGGTGGCAATAGTGTAACGATTGACCAAAATAAGAGACACATCGATCTGACGGTTCAAAAATTATGACGAATTAAAATTTCTGTCAAAATGCGAAACTCGCCCTGTATATTATTAAACAATGGGAGCAGACACTTTTTAATGGTCATTTGTTATTCCCCATAGGGGCCTCTATACGAGGTAGGAGTATGTACAGTTCCTCATGACTCACCCTGTATAATATGCAATTATTCAAGAATTTGGTATAACAAGGAAATTGGTAAAATTAGTTCAAGCCACCATGACTTACACAGAAGCGCCAGTACGAGTTCAAAATGAATTGACAGATTGTCTAATATATGTATGGAGTCTGTCATAAGAAAAATATCCGTCAACTCATCAAAATTACTGTTTAATAAGTCTAAGCAGATTGTAATGTACGCAGATGATGTAACCTTGATGGGAAAAACCGCAAGGGACAACATAGAACTATACAGTGTGTTCTAATGAAAACTTGACCCCCACCCCAGTAACTCAGAAACCAAGAGTTTCTCCAAGAGGGTAAAACTGGAGGAGAGCAGCCAGGGACAGAGATACTTGGAGGCTGATGCTGGAGGAGGCCAGGGCCCCACTTGGTCCTAGTGCCATATGAGAGAGAGAGAGAGAGAGAGAGAGAGAGAGAGAGAGAGAGAGAGAGAGAGAGAGAGAGAGAGTGTTGGATCAGATAATAGCGAAACTACAGGGTAACAGAATATGCGAAATACGAATACCTTGCCGTACTGTTCCGAAGAAAGAAGATGTATTTACATTTAATATAAATTCCTTTTGTATATTTTTTACGATATTTTTGGCTAACTGTTGAATTTGATATTTGTGTTTTGACACCTATACGATTTTACATAAAATTAAGTACAAAATCTTCACTTATCAATGATTATTCTGAAGCTATTCTCTTGTGGCATTTTTGCAATTAACTAGTTTTGATGGGAAATAGAAAGAAAATACCAGGATTAGTAAGTCAATAACATATCGAGTTAGTACATATTTTATATTTTAGTATTGTTTATATATCTATATTTTATTAATATTATTTATAATTTAAAATAGCATGTACATATTAAGGTCAGAATTTGGTATTAGTTTTGACAGTAAACTAAAGTAAGACCTAATACTTACGATGTCGGGATAGTATCACGAGGTTTTTCCCTGGTTTTCCCTCGTGATTTACTATGGAATCTCTAGCGCGAGAATTTTACTGTCACCATTGCATGTGGTTGTCTTTTTAAAGACAGATCACATGTTATGATTTTTTGTGACGGATATTCTTGAGTTGGGGTTGATTTCATGTAATCGAATGAACTATATTTTAATAAAGTCGTTCAGGAACGTAACTCATAAATATTGGCAATATCATTTTAAAGTCTTCTACTTTAAAATGTATAATAGATGTCTGAATTGCCGATATAAATGAGTCAGATTAAATAAATTTTTAGAAGATTTTTTTTACTAAGCAACAACATTTTTGTTTAATTCATTAATATTTTTTGTATTTTGACAACGACACCCGATTTGGGCGTCGAAACGTTAATAAAATCATTTTTTTAGTAAAATTGTGGCTTATTTCCCATCAAAACTAGTTAATTTTTAATGATTACTAGTAATAACAAGTTAAAGTAATATTTAAATTACTTATTAACTACTTGAGATAAACAAATATAGTCATTTAAGTGAAATAGGTATAAATATAACAAAACTAATAAATTGAGGTTAAAATAAAATAAAAATCTGTGGCTAACGGACCCGCATCCAAGCCATTTTTTCTCTCACACACACACACATAGTAATAACATCTAAAAGAAATGAAAAGCAGAATTAAAGAAACGTTAGATTTGCCAATTCAATCTGAAATATACCAAACTGTATTTATCTGGATTACTCTAACAACGAATCTGCTTACTGTCCGAAACGTTTTACTCCGACCAACAATTGCTCGTCTTGTCGTGTTTCGATTTAGACTCCATAAAAGTTTTTACTTACTAGGAGAAAATTACACAACGAATCTGTTGTACGTTAGTATTATTTCCACTGCATTGCATTGTCACAAAACCAAGAAAATTCTATTTGCCAAAGAATGAGCTCAGATTTAGATTAAGAGACTGCAGTCTTGAGAGACGTAATTAGGACGGATAAAAATAAGGTAATTGAATTTTTTTCGATGCAGCGGATTTGGTCGGCATAAATGTAAGTAGAGAGGATTATTTTGTGTTTTATTTATGAATGGACATGCTCTAGTATTTGAAGGGATTATTTTTCTCTGTAGGACTGGATTATTATTTTATGTGTGAAATTACGTTTGGTATATTTATCTTACTGCAACGTAGTTGACCAGTCCCAGTCAGAAAAAGTGTTTCCATTTTATTGTTAATAATGTGAGCCTCGAAACGTGTCTTTTTCTTCTTCTTCTCCTTCTTAAGAGAGGGTTTGGAAAATTTGGAATATTCGATTTTTTTGTTATTTTAAATCAAAGTGCATAATTAACTCTTCTAATTGGGAAACCAGTCACAATTTAACTTGACAAAAATAATTTTATTAACGTTTCGACATCCACATCGGACGTCGTTGTTAAAATACAAAATATTAATATTTTTAATTACAAAAATGCCACAAAGAAATATCTTCAGAACAATATTAAGAAAGTAAATAACTTCAAGAATCGTCTCTAAAAATTATTTTTGATTATTCGTAGCAAAATTACCGGAAATACAGCATGTTGAATATCGCCTACCTTCGACTCGCTTGGCAACAGCTTCGCGCAAGCACTTGAATGTAGTGAGAAACGTTCAACGACTGTTCCCCATTTTTTTTGTAAATTACTCCTCGATTTTGTTTTAAATGATGTCTGTTCAAATGGCACTGAGGCGTTTGTAAAAATTTGCTACCGTCGGCTTATTTTTAATGTTTTTCGTTGAATTTTTTTTAACATCAGATCCTGCAATTTGTTGCAGGATCATTTCGTCATCCATTTTACTGATATTCCACTCTCTGTCCAACAAGCCTAACGATATCCCGACTGCCGCGTTGTTCTCTTGTAACATAAATTGTTACTAGATAGAAAGACAGGATGCCCAGAAGTTGGTCATTATTGTGGGTAATAATAAAATTAACCCAAGTTGAAATTCATTCTTGGAATATAAGGTACGCTAAGGTATCCATGGAACACTCAATGTTGGGCATTTCTCGTAGGGATCGAATTACGAACAGTGAGATAAGACGGATAACAGGAGTGACGAATTCAATAGAAAGAATTATGACCTTAAAGTGGAACTGTGCTGGACACATAGCTAGAATGTCGGATAATAGATGGACACAGCAAATAATACACTGGAGACCAAAACAAGAAGCATATCGAAGTAGAGGTCGTCCGTCAACCAGATGGTCTGTTGACGTAAAACAGATCGACAAAAATTCGACGCAAACAGCATAAAACAGAAATGTATGGACAAGACTTAGGGAGACCTATCTCTAGCAGTGGGTAGATCCGGGTTGAATGATGAAGGTAGACGAAGAATTATACCACGTATAAATACGTTCACTATGCAATCGGGACTCAGGAGTTTTGAAGGACACAACGGTGAGCTTTGGGACGTGGATCTCCAATTAAAGGGGATAGATAGTAAATGGTGTCAGAAAGAGAGTAAAAAAAGCGGATCATACTAACTAACAGAAAATAGACAACAAAATAGAACCAAATAAAAATGGAAAAAGGGCGCCACCTCATCATTTCTTTGAGTGATACTTTGGATTTTTTTTTTAAATTGAATTAGTTAAATATTACTTACCGATGCATGTACAAATGTACATGTATTCATTTTTGCGTAAAAATATCCAATATGAGCACTATAACCCGTATTTCGGTTAAACTTTTCAAAAAGTTTTATTATTCTAAGCGATTTTTAAAATTGCACGAAACTACTGCAAGTCCACATATGTTGGCGACAAAGTTGAAAAATTACAAGCTGAAACTATGGTAATGTATTCCTAAATTTTACGCCATAAGTTAGGCTAAGAAAATGCTACACTAAGGGAGAACTGTAAGAAAATAGGTTAAGAAAATACAATAATATAAGTTTCAGTCGTTAGGTATTCCCAAATGTACCAACAAAGAAGCAAGATGATTGATCTAGGTTTTTAAATTATTATTCTATAAGCGTACACCTCATACTCTGTTTTAAACACCCAGTTATAGGCCTGGATCTCGCGTACCAAAAAAAAGTTGATTAATAGCAAGTTGAAAATTTGTTAATAGCTTAACGGTGTCTAGTCGGACAAACTTTGATATACGGGAACACTGGAACAGGGGAAGTTTTAATTGTGGAACGTGTCATCCTGACAATTTTGTAATTGTGAAAACTAACAAATAAATTTAAACTCTTTAAATTTATTTAATATCAAACCTTATATAAAATATAAAAAAATGTTTGTCCGGCAAATATGTTGGACATTTTAATAAGCCCGACACGTAGAACATGTCAAATGACAGGAGTTAAATTGGTGGTAAATAGCAGTCTGATTTTTGCATGAGAGTTTAATGAAAGGGTAACAAATCAATTGGAAGTTCTGTCCGAAGAATACATCGGACGCTTTTGTAGTCTGATGTTCGAAACCTGTAACCTGTTCCACAATTAAAACTTCCCCTGTTCCAGTGTTCCGGTACGTCAAAGTATGTCCGACTAGACACTGTTAATATTAACAAATTTTCAACTTGCTATTATTAAACTTTTTTGGTACGCGGGATTCAGGCCTATTAACAAGAATTCTTTTTTAAGAATTCTTGTTAATAGGCCTTCTTCATCATTTTGCTTATATATACAGTGATGAGCGCGCTAATAACCGGCAAAATAGCGCAGAAGACGGAAAACATAATACATTGCGAAACAAAAAGAGATGAAACTAGTGGAGGTGAAAATGATCGATACAAACGTAAAAATTAACGTTATGTTACATAGTTTAGCACCTTTAGACGTCTGTGACAGGAGTATTTTATAAAATTCTACTGTCACAGTGACAGTTGTCACTGTCACTCTTATGATACGTCTAAAAGTGGGAAATTATGTAATGTAATGTTAATTTTATACGTTTATAACGATCATTTCCATCTCCCCTAGTTTCATTTATCCATAGGCGCACCCAGGATAATCTAATGGGGGGGGGGGTTACAACTACTGGAAGGTCTCCGAGGGGTTTGGTGTTAAGCGTATAGAGCTCAAAGTACATCCCAATGGGGGGAGGAGTTTATAACCCCAAAACCCCCCTGGCTACGCCTATGCGCTCATCATTGTATATGCTTATCAACCCAAACCCCAAGTTCCTGTGGATATTAAGGCGTTCCAATAAAATAATGCGGGTTATCTGCATTCCACATCCTCATATTTTGAGAATTTGTGTACCCAGATAGATGAAACCAACATTCGTCAGTAAGAAAGGTTTTGCTAATACATCATCATTATTATTGAGATTGTTCAGAAACCAACTATAAACGGCTAGCCTTTGGAGATAGTCGTTTAGGGTGATTTCACGGAAACCTCATCTACCAGGATGGAATTTCATCTACCTATTGATGTAAATTCCAAATTGATGTATGTGGTTGATCTACAATAATAATTGTTTTAATCAGTTGTACGTTTTCTTCAGTTCACACTTTAGGCCTGCCTGCCCCTGGTTTGTGGGTTATACTTCCCGTTTCTCTATAAACATCTACAATGCGACGAATAGTTCTGCAAAAGACATCATAAAGAACCGCTTGGAGCGGTTCATTATGATGTAAAGCAAGAATAACTTTTGCCAAAATTACCAGAATTTGCCAGAATCTAGTGCCAAAAATGCTTAAAAATTGAAGACAGAAAAAATTATGCGATAAAAATAAACTTTGACCTACCAAAAATGGACGAATATGACCGGTGCTAGAAATTCGTAATTGATGAAATCGGTTTATCTCTGGAAGATAAATAGTTGGACCAGTTTTAGTTTTTCTAATTGGAGGCGTTCTGGAGGTACCTATTTAAAAAACACTAATTAGAAGGCGCCATTTCCAAAGAGCTCTACCTCCCTTAGGAAGCATTGCCGGACTAGGTGATTTGGGTTAAACCGTAATATTTTGAGCCCAGGAATCTACAGTTGAATTATTTCCAATTATTAATGAAACCCTGTATAGATCATTTGTAGTTTTTTATGCGATATACTCTCATATTTTACACGTTTTATCTATGTTTTTACCAAGCCATTAGATTTTGAGTATTAGTTTTTTATCAGTTATAAGCTCATATTTGCGTGGTTTTAAAATTTTGTTGTTTTTGCGTTTTGAACATGATTTATAATTTAAAGTTGTTCGAAAATTGACGTCATGGAAATGATGGATGCTCTCCTTCGACGCTGCGATGCTGGCTGCCTACTTTCTGCGAAATTGGTTAGTCGAACAGTTAATCATTCCGTTATCAAACCCTTAGACATAACTAAACGATGTTGACAAGGTTAAACGTGCTAGATGTCACGATAACCCGTGTTTTATTTATTTAACTTTGTAAAAGGAGCAAAACTTTTAGATGAACTTTATCAAGTATAGTTTTATATTTTTATATTATATAGGTAGAAGTTTTTGTTGAGTACAAAAAAATTTTGTGTGAAAATATCGGAAATTGTAATGTATGAGAACGACGCAACGTAAAATAGAGACATCAATGCTTGGAATAAGCTTAAGAAATATACAAAGAAACAAGAAAGTTCGTAGACTAACCGGAGAAATTTCCACTGGTCCAAAATTATCTTCGTCATAGTGGGCACTCATCTAATGCCATCCCCCCTTTGTGAACACACACACACATAGTGGGCACTAAAGGACAAAGATTGTTATAAAGGTCATTTTTATCATTAACTCTGATTTACTTGTCAGTTTACGTCAACTTTGACTTTTCAAGATTTACTAAACAAAATTATTTTTTTTTCTGTGAATTTGATGGCCTTGGCCGAGCCAATTAGCCAGACATTTTGTTATTTTAAAAGCAAACAAATTTGTTTTTTCAATCAGAGGAATTTTTTCTGTATTTCTAACTCTAAATACATAACATACTAACATATTACAATTATTATCTAAACAATACACTGTTTTGTTGTAAATATTTTTTTTTGTAAATTTTTATTATCTTTTTTTTTGTATTTTTTTTATAACTTTTAATTTGTTTTTTTATTATTTTTTATTATTTTTTATTATTATTATTTTTTTACTACGTTAAGACATAAATCCGATTCAACATCGCGGAGGTTTACATCTTCTTAGTTTTTTTTTCTTTTCCTTTTCTCTTTTTTTTTTCTTGTTCTTTTCTTTTTTCAATTATGATATACAATAATTACTTAAATCTACATGGTTTAAAAAAAATAACAACAAAACGAACATGTTTGTTTTGTTTTAACAAACATGCCTGCTTTGTTTTAACAAAATTTTTTAAATACAGGGTAAATTTTATTACTACAATTTATATTTACAGTTTTTGATATGTTAGTAAATCGTTTTTAACGTATTAATATCTTCAGAAAATATCAAATTGTTCAGGTAGATGGGAAGTGGAATTTTTAATATATTAAGATTATCATAAAATTTGTTTATATTTACTGATTGATATGAACATTCGAGGAGAATATGTAGTAGATCACCTTCTTTTCCACACTCACAGTTAGGTGACTGTGAGACCCAAACTGTACACAGGGGGGTAAGAGCATGATTACATCTCAATCTATTTATAACTCTTATGAAATGGCGATTTGATACAGAATGAAACCATCTTTTTATGGTAATTTCAGGCTGCATTTGTTTGTAATTAACAAAATTATTAGTAAGAATGATTTTAACGGATGAACAAAAGCGATCTTTGCTCGAAAGCTATTTTAGAAATGGCCAAAGAATTAACGGAAAATGGGTTTACTTCAACCGAGATGCTTTTGACGGTTTTGTTAAAGAATTTTCCAATATTGCAGTTCATTATGACAATAAGTCTTTTATAGAAATATTCGTCACGTTGTAGATATTTGTAGAGAAACTGAAAGCGTAACTCACAATCCTGGCGCAAGCAGCCTAAAGTGCGAACTGAAGAAAACATTGATCTGGTTAAAACAGTTATTGTAGATCGACCACATACATCAATTCGGAATTTACATCAACAGGTATGTCAGTATGTCATATAAAACTTGCCAGCGTATTTTTAAGCAAGATTAACATTTACATCCGTGTCGTTTATAAGCCTTCAATGAAATCACCCTAAACGACTATCTCCAAAGGCTAGCTTTCAGTAATTGGTTTCCGAACAATCTCAATAACAATCTGTATTAGGCCAAACCATTTTTACTGACGAATGTTGGTTTCATCTTTCTGAGTACACAAATTCTTAGAATATGAGTTTGGAGTGCAGATAACCTGCATTATTTTATTGAATCGACTTTATACAGGGTGTTTCATTAATAATTGTCCATATAGTAACTGGAGAAACCCTAGCACAAAATACGAAGATTTAACCTTAAACACTTAAATAAAATGTGGTTACTTACTGAGTTACATGGTGTTATATCTAAAAATTTAAAAACTATTTTTGCTCAGAATTTTAAAACTATTCGACATATCCTTTTCATACTTGGCAGAATGTGCGACTACTATACACCCTACTAAATTATGATACAAAAAAATTTCTAGCTACTACCACAGGTGTACGACAGGGGGTAGTGAATGGTTGACCCTTCTCAAATTCTACGCCACTGGAGCAATTACTATTTTAGAGCCATTTTTATATTCTCCAATGCTTTCTACGTAAATATTATACTCTTCATTGGTAACGATAAAGTCATTAGTTTTCGAGATATTTGCAGTTAAATATGAAACGGCACAGTTATTTTGATTAATTTATGATATGATTCATATGATTTAAATTTAAAAAATATTTGTAGCCAGTACTTTAAAACTATTTGGCCTATCTTTATCATACTTGGCAGAAAGTGTAGGTACTGTACAACCTACTAAATTAAGATAAATTAAACATTTCTAGCTACTACCAGAGGCGTACGACAGGGGATAGTGGCTGGTGGACCCTTCCCAAATTCTACGCCACTGACGAAATTGATATTTTAGTGTAATTTTTTTATTTTAAATACTTTTCTAAATACTCTTCATTCGTAACGATAAAATGATTAGTTTTCGAGATATTTGAAATTAAAAATGAAGCAACACACTACATTAATCAAAATAAACGTTAAGTCACTAATGACTTTATCGTTACGAATTAAGAGGATATTATTTTCATAGAAAATATTGGAGAATCCAAAAATTAAACTAAAATAGCAATTCCGCCGGTGGCGTAGAATTTGGAAAGAGTCAACCATTAACTTTCCCCGTCGTACGCCTCTGGTAACAGCCAGAAACGTGTTTTAACATAATTTAGTAGTTTGTATAGTACCTATATTTCTTGAAAAGTATGAAAAGGATACGTCAAATAGTTTTAAAATGATGAGTAAAAATAGTTTTTAAATTTTTAGATAAAACACCCTGTAACTCAGTAAGGAACCACATTTTATTCAAGTGTTTTCGGGTAAATCTTCGTATTTTTTGCTAAGGTTTCTCCAGTTACTCTATGGACAATTATTAATTCACAGAAACTTGGAGTTTAGCTATAAGCAAGCGACCTAATGTAGGAACCATATTTTTAGAAGGGATTCTGAATATAGTGAAAGATACCGTCAGAAATTTTAACTACATTTATAAATAAATTGATGGATGATGAGGAAATACATTTAAATACGAAAAATAACGTACTTTGTACAATCTTTTGAGAAGAAATATGAATAGAATATGCAGGGCTTCCCAAAATGTGCGTCGCGACGCCCTGGGGCGTCGAGGCTTTGTTCCAGGGGCGTCGCGTGTCAGCGCGGACTTTTATTCGCTATTTTAAACTGATATATGACTGAAAATAATATTAACTGGGATAACTGTTTAGGCGTGTGTACGGGGGTGCCCGAGCGATGCCTGGACAGTATGGAGGACTACAAGCTCTCATCAAAACCAAGGCTCCAAGTGTAAAATGGACACATTTGTCATACATAGAGAGGCCTTAGTAGCAAAGAAATTACACCTGAATTAAGTGTTGTGATGGATAGCATTATTAAAGTGGTGATCTACACACGACCCGTGAAATCAAGATTTTTAAGAACTTTGTGAAGAAATGCCTTTAATTTATTAATAGAACTCCCGTTGGCTGTGCAAAGGCAACGTACTCGGACATGTATACGAATTAAGAAATGAATTTTACACGTATCTACATACAGAATCGCATACTATTGCGCAAAACTTTATTAATTCAGAGTTTATAATAAAATTAGCATACCTCTGGACATATTTAAGAAATTAAATGATCTTAATAAGTCTTTGCAGGGAAAATATACTCATATTCTGCCATTGGCAGATAAAATTACTGGGTTTCAGAAGAAGTTGCTCTTACGGAAGAGAAAATTAGAATATCAAGAAATTTACTGTTTCCCTGCTTTACAAGGTATTCTACAAGAAAAATCGATAGAAATCCTCAATCCCTCTTTAAAAAATATGTTTACGCAACACATATCGTCATTGAGCGAACACTTTGAGAAATATTTTCCCGAAGATCTGGAGCAATATGACTAGGTCAGAAACCCTTTCCAGTCATCCACACAATCGATACTTTCAACATAGGAAGAAGAACAACTGACAGAATTGTCCTATGATTCTAGCTTAAAGCTTTTGGAGCTCAGTTTCTCATGAATATCATACCATCAGTATTTCTGCATTACTTACTTTACTTTACTTAATCAGTAGACCCATTTGTTCCTTTCGGTGTTCGGCCATTTCTGCATTAAAGGTTTTATTACCATTTGCGACTTCGTACCTGTGCGAAACGGTCTTTTCTGCAGTTGCAGTAGTAATTGAAAACAAGTACAGGTCAAACATAAACGTAGAAAAAGAAATGAGAGTGGCAATTTCCAAACTGAAGCCGCGGTTTCATAAGCTGTGCTCAAAAGAGCAAGCACATCCCTCACATTAACCAGCCAGTTACATAAATAAATACCTATCCCTTTTTATTTTTGTGCCTATGTTTTGATTTCGTTCTTAATTTCTAATAAAAATTATAAATGTTCAAATCGTGTTTTTGTTATAACTATAACCTGTTACTAGGCTAGTACTAAAATTTATAAGTATTATTGGGGGTTGGGTTGAGGGGCGTCGCAAAAAATAGCAAAGTCCCAAGGGAGTCACAGTACGAATAAGTTTGGGAAGCCCTGGAATATAGGAAGTAATAAAAACCGGCATGAACGTGTAAGTAAAACTTAACCCGGCATTGGTCGCTAGGTTGGCTTTTACGCCAGTGGACGCGCGTGAGATTTTATCTCAGATATCAAACTTTTGCATTTTTTTACTAAATAAAATAATTTTAAAATTTCTATATATGTAAATTTCAAGTTTGTACTATACTAAATTTACAATCAAGATGCAGTAAAAATAAACAAACCAAGACACGTTAAATGCTACTAGGAGCATTCCCGAATCTTAATCTATAATGTATATACATTGTAAATCCCAAATCATGATGTTCAAAGTTTATACATTGTAAATTATGATTCGGATGTGCTCCTAGTAGCATTTAACGTATCTTGGTTGGTTTATTTCTACTGCATCTTGATTGTAAATTTAGTATACTCGTAGTACCTTTATTCTATTGTCCTGCAACATGGCAAGTTCTAAAATTATCTCTCCACGATTCAAATTGCAAATACAAAATAAAATAATGCTGCGCACTGACTTAACAATCGGGCCATATAAAGTCAACTGAACCACTATCTGAGCAGACGACTCTATTCGATTATAGGGCTTTTCATTCAGTCATTTGTTTCGAGCTTCTGTTATGTGTCACATAATATTAATATATCTACGTCGTACGTTATTGGTATATACCAGTGATACAAACCAAAGACTTATGACGTAGATATATTAATATTATATGACACATGACAGAAGCTCGAAACAAATGACAATCGATGAAAAGCCCTATATAGAAAAGATAAGTAGAAGACTAGAAGGAACTACAGCATATGTGTAATTTACCGGGAGAAGAGTTCTGTGCATTATTCTGAAATCGTGATAGAAAATCTCATATAGCGACCAATGCCGGGTTAAGCTTACGTTATGGTTTAGTACAAATGATATTAATTGTGTAGAAATAAAATGGATGTGAGGTCGGCTATAACTACTACTAACATTATTTGAATTTGATTCTTCTGAACAAATTTTAAGTCTTCAATTCGTGTACATCTTCTCAGTAAAGTAAGTCTAATTGCTTCGTGTAGAACTCTTAACGTGTTCCTTTTATTATCGACCTAGATACGCTCATGCTGCGGTATTATTGTCAAGGAACGAACTGTTTAAGATCAGTCTTAGACGAAGCGACATGGCCTTAATTAAGACTAAATTAAAGCCGACTTAGATACATAAAATTAACTCCTCGTTTTCGACTAAATAAATACTGGTAAAGATAAACTGGAGACGATAACGCAAAAATTGAATTAAACACCGATAAAGAGATTTTAGGTTAAGATAAGATTGAGGGGGTTTTCACTTTCTGGATTCGCGATCTCGGTTAGAGACGTTTTAATCCAAGGACGGCGAATCAGATGTCTAGAACTAACGATGCTACATTTGTAATTCTCGGTAAATATCGATTTTATTATGGTATTTACAAGGCATATTTTCTCTTGCCGGAGATAAATTATTATGGAAGTTAAAGTGTATTACATTTATTTTATAAGTTTTTCGATTTTGGAACATACTGCTTGTAAAATATAACCTACTCTCGGTCTTTTTTATATTAGGATCCATCTTCGTAGTCTACGTAGTCTTCTTCTTCTTTTAAGTACCATCTCCGTATCGGAGGTCGACAATGCTCTGAAAAGCTCATTTGATATACATCCGTACCATTCTCTCAGGTTTAGAGATTCACGGTACGATACAATATCGATACTTTTTAAGTATTGAGCATTGTATTGGTTATGCCAATGAAGTATTGCATCGTGTATCGATCTCGGCAATACTTCCTTATAAAAATATTGTATTAATATTGATTTCGATACGATATCGATACAATACTCAATAAAATATTGACATAAAAAGAATAAAATTAATAAAAAAAACGTTTCTTTATTCATTTATACCTTTATTAAAAAATCTCTTAGAATATACAAGAAATACATATGATAAATTACATTGTAACCTCACAAATATTATCCTCTAAAGAGCTCTTCAGCCATCTGTTCACACAAATCAGTTCTTTGATGATTTTATCCTTTAAAGAGCATCTTTTATTCGTTAGTACCAGCGTTGCTTCACGTAGCTAACCTAACTCTTAGCTCCAACTTCAAATCTCTTTTCTATTTTGATTTTGATTTATTGGAAGTAATAATTTGTGGAGTTGATCATTGTTTCAAGATATGCATGTTGATCTACTCGTTCGACATTGGTCATGTTTATGAAAATAATCTCGTTATTTTTTGTGAGTTTTCGATATTCTCATAAATTATGTCTTCTTGACGTTCATTAATAGACCGTAATCTTTCGATACCCCGCTATTCTGGTCATCTGCATATCTAATGTTGTTAATGAAAACTCCATTTACCTTTATTGCAGCTGTTTCACCCTCAAGATTTTTTAGGATCTCTTCCGAGTAGGCGTTAAAAAGAATTGGCGACAAAATGTAACCCTGTGTCACCGCTGAACCTATGATTTCAATTTTCTTAACAACTGTTCGTCGTTAACACGTATTTTTCACGCTGCTTATAGCAGGTATAAATTTGATATAATCTTAAGGTCATTGTAGCCTATCTTCTTTGACTTCAGGCATGAATTCATGTCGTCTTTGTCGAATGATTTATTATAGTCAATAAAACATCGCGACATATGATGCGCAGTAGACAGCAATAAAATACACCGAACAAGGTGCTTGTATGGTTTGTGACAAAAACTATTATTTGCCTGTGCTGAAAGAAGTTTTGTGTGGTGGATTTGAATTTTTAAATTATTAAGATCGATATTCAAACAATATTAGCAGGCTAAGGAGAGGAGCTGTCCGTCCGCTATAACTTTTCCCATCCGGTACGATTCATTTTCAAACAAATTAAGTCAAAACAGAAAGTGAAACGTACGCCGATGTGTGTTAGTATGTATACAGTATACAAAATGTATATACACATCGACGTTCGTTTCAATTTATGTTTTGACTTAATTGAAATGAAAATGAATGATTGAAAATGAATCGTACCGCATGGAAAAATTTATAGCGGACGGAATATATGTAATTGTTCTCATGCAGTGAGAAGCGATAGAAAATCAGTCTGTTAACAGGAGTATACTGCCCTAGCAGGAGGAGTAAGTTTAAGTACCTACTATAAAATGGATCTCTGGTGTCATGAAAAATATACAAGAAAGTCTAACAATAAAACACTGAAAACGTTTGTTTTCTATACTTCCACAAAATTTATTACAACTATGTGACTACAGCTGTTTCGGCAGAGTGCCTTTCTCAAGTGATTTAGTTTACAATGGTTTGCCTATTTAAAGTCTTTAACTGAAGAGGTTGAGGAGTAGGGAGCTGTTTGTCTCGAGTTGGTCATTCAGAATTATATCTGTATTTTTCAATTTATTAATTTCCATAGATTCTAATAAAGATAGCTTAAGGCCTTTATTTTGAATATGCAGTATTTGAAACTGTTCATTAAAAGAATGATTATGATCCAGAAGGTGAAGTGCGTATGTAGAAGTGTCTGTTTTTCTATTGTTGAAACCCTTTTGTGTTCTGCTATCCGTTTGTCAAAAGTTCTGCCATTTTGACCGATGTAAGTTTTCGGACAGTCACCACAAGTTAGTTTGTAAACACCACTCTATATTTGTTTTCTCTTTCGGCTCTTATTGTTCTTAATATATTTGCTTAAGAGAAAACAACTACAGAGTGGTGCTTACAAACTAACTTGTGGTGACTGTCCGAAAACTTACATCGGTCAAACTGGCAGAACTTTTGACAAACGGATAGCAGAATACAAACGGGCTTTCAACAATAGAAAAACAGATACTTCTACATACGCACTTCACCTTCTAGATCATAATCATTCTTTTAATGAACAGTGTCAAATTCTGCATATTCAAAATAAAGGCCTTAAGCTATCTTTATTAGAATCTATGGAAATTAATAAATTGAAAAATACAGATATAATTCTGAATGACCAACTCGAGACAAACAGCTCCCCACTCCTCAACCTCTTCAGTTAAAGACTTTAAATACGCAAGCCATTGTAAACTAAATCACTTGAGAAAGGCACTCTGCCCAAACAGCTGTAGTCACATAGTTGTAATAAATTTTGTGGAAGTATAGAAAACAAACGTTTTCAGTGTTTTATTGTTAGATAAAATGAACTTCCATCAAGTAACGGTCGAATCCATCAATTATACAAGGAAGTGTTTTTAAGTATATCATTTTTCACCTATAACAATAAAAAAATTACATCTGCACTAAAATCCACTTTGGACTATTTTGAGCTGTACTTCATCATATAATAATAATTTTTTATAACGGAAAAACGAGTTCCTACCTTGCCACATGTCGCTATACACTGGCATATGGCATACCTATATTACCTCGTATATTTAATGGCAATAAGCATATTATTTTCGTTCTTCGAGGTGGAAATTTGTTGTTTCTCCAGAAAACATAAAGCCCCGCAAGAATTCCTGATTTGTGGTCAGTTTAAATTTTCCACTAAAAGCTGTATCAGACATCTGGGAACGTATATGGACATAAAAATATTATGAAAAGATCATAATACAACATGTCATCAAAAAATCGTAAAATGCTATCACTATTTTAAGAACTTACCCTAAAATTTATTGAGATGCAGATCATAATATTTTCCTTATTTGTTCAAGGACCGTAAAAATTTGGATTATAATATCACTTTAATGCGAAATTTAGTACATAAATACTTTTGTTATTCTTCCTATCTATCGCAATAAACTTCAGACTTCTTTTTAAGTTTATTTAACTGGTGGAAATGGTTTTCGAGTTGAAATACTGTTCAAATATTGGGTTATAACAGATAAATCAATATTAAGAATGTGTGTTTTTTTACAATCTAATCCTTGGCACTCAGAATAAAATATATTCTAAAACTGTCACAGCCTATTCCATTTTTATTTACTTCGCCCCATTTGCCCTGGCACGTCTCCCAGCTCTAAATTACATAAAAAATTGTCGAAAGATAGAAGGTATATATACCGATAAGTTCGCTCCCCTAACTACAGTGGATGATAAAAATACGAGAAGTTTCTAGAAGTGACGAAGAATCTATCGCTAGTAGATCGGTCGACATCTGCAAACGTCAACTTTGATTGCTTCCCTTTTACGGAAGGTGACGTCTGCCTATTCGTCTCGATAATTCCCTTCGAGGCGTCGGCTGCGTCAGCGTCAGCGCCAGCTCCAGCGTGGGTGAGATTCGCGGGGCATGGACGTATCGAAAATTTGCTGCCGGAAGTTTCCCGTGTCATAAACATTACCTATCACCTGAATACATGGCGTTTAAGATTTTGTGTGTAGACTCTAATATTCATGTTTATTAAAGCTCCGTTTAAAACATAAAGGTGAACGCCCAAGTAGCACCGAACGGTTTTATTTTAAGGATGCGTTGAAACTGTAAAATAAAACTAAAATAATTTTACTCAAGGCAACAAGGTAAAACAAAATGTAAGAAGCTTATTTTCAAGTAATTCTCTAACTTGCTATTTTTGCAATAAAAATCATACTATTTATAAATGCAAATCCTTTATCGTGTTAAGTCCAAATTCTAGACTAGCTGAGGTCAAAAAATTGAAACTTTGTATCAATTGTTTACAAAATAATTATTCTACGATTCAACTAACTAGTATTGTTCTATGCACTGTAGAAAATGTGACAATAAACATAATACTTTGTTACACTTTGGTTTTAATAATCAAGATAACAGTAATTAAAACCGTATGTAAACGTTAGGGTTTTAATACAAATATAACCAAAAATAAAAACCTTCTTAAAACTTTGTTTCTTTAAGGGGATAGGTGCAAACTTTCGGCTCCAATTCTATTTAAATGCATTTATTTTTTCGAATCCTGAGAAAACTCATAAGTATTTTTGAAAAATTTTTACGCAGAATGAATGATTACGTTATTACCAAGGGTAAAAAGTTCCTGAAAACTTCTATAATGTTTATTTTAATAAGTTAGAGGAGTAAAAAGATCAAATTAAATGCGATTTTTAATTTCAAATATCTCGTTCAAATGAAACTTTTTGTTTATTCTAAGGGACTTTTTACCCTCAGCAATGATGTAATCTTTTATTTTGCGTTTAAATTTTTCAAAAATATTTATTGCTTTTTTCATGATTCGAAAAAAATTAACACTATGTCCCTGGTAATATTTTCCAAATTGAACATTCTCTATCTTTGTCATACAACGCACTCAGTAGAATAGAATGTGGTGACAAGACAGTGACAAACAAGGCTATTAAATATTTGATAAAGGAATATGGATTCATGACAAGGCTTCAGGAATATTTTGAG
Source organism: Diabrotica virgifera virgifera (assembly GCF_917563875.1). Classification (NCBI taxonomy): domain Eukaryota; kingdom Metazoa; phylum Arthropoda; class Insecta; order Coleoptera; family Chrysomelidae; genus Diabrotica; species Diabrotica virgifera. The sequence continues at coordinate 23,777,876 of NC_065443.1, forward strand.
TTGTTTATTAAATAATATTGATGGTGCATCTGTGATATTCTGTGATCTAAGTATGTTGGCCAAAAATTTTCAAAATGTATCTACGCGTTCCATAGTAACAATATATTAATAAAAAAATCACTTTAGTCAGTGAAAAGGTAATCATATTAATTAACTGAATTAATAATTTAAGCGATTGTACAAGTAACGGTTATCCAAGAACATTCAAAAGCCATATCTAAGTTAATGATGAAAATGTCACTGTCAAATAATGTTTTCGTCTCCATACCAGTGAGAATTTTACTACACGCAATTTGCAGTGTAAAGAAAGAAAAAGTAGGGATAGCCGTAAAATATTTTCGCCTACGCTCTTAAGCAACTGTTTTTAAAGCTGCTGTGAAAGTACTGCTGTATTACAATACACTAGTGCACGCAGTTTTGTAGCAAGCTTAAAAATGTTTATTAAATGGAGAAAATTTATCTCATTATAAACATAAACTCAAAATTATAAACATAAGCCAAAATTATTATCTAAAACCGTATACTCCGTATAGGCCAACACATTTTTAAATGTAGTATAGGTAGGATTTGTAGGAGAAATTATTTGTTAAGATTTTTGTAGTACATTCCAATACAGTGCATGATCGAACCATTTTTGAACAGTAATAATTCTAAACCAAAAACCCACAGATTCGTCATTATCTTGGTGCTACATCCCTTAGATCGCCTAGACCTTCTCAAGCTTTCTACGCCATTCTGTTCTGTCCCTTGCTTGCATTTTCCAGTTGCCGACTCCGATCTTCTTGGCATCTTGTGTTACCCCATCCATCCACCTCAACTTTGGTCTACCCTGTCTTCTCATTCCCACGGGTTGAGCTGTTAAAATATTTTTTATCATGTTCGATTCAGGGGCCCGGGCTACATGTCCTGCCCACTGCAGGCGGCCCCGCTTAATTACAGTGATAATATCTTTTCCACCAAACGCATGCTTGTAGATATTCTGCAGTTCAAAGTTATATCTACGCCTCCATATTCCGTTCTTACAGGCCGCTTCGAATATCTTGCGTAGCACCTTTCTTTTAAAAGTCGATAGAACGGATTTATCTGTTTTAGTTAGCGTCCGTGCCTCTGATCCATATGTGAGAACGGGGACTATCAATGTTCTATACAGCCTTATACGAGTTTTTTGAGACAGACGTTTGTTAGATAAGTACTTCGATATACCATGATAACACCTGTTTGAAATTTTCATTCGCCTTTTTTAACCTTTAAACCGAAAGATTAACCAGTACCTAAACAACCCAAAGATAAATATTACAAAAACTATGTTTTATCTAATTATTAATTAAAAATACAATCAAAGTACAATTAAAAAATTATTTTTTTTTGCCAGGAGATCTTATTTTTAATGTTAAAAAAATACTCTTATAAAATTCCATGTAAATATCATGAGAAACAAGTGAAATTTCAAACATTTTTTGCCACCTTATTTGTTTCACCAAGCGGACAACACGCTCACTAAACTTTAAAAACTCGCCATAACTTATTTCCCGCGAGTTCTATTTCTAGTTTATTATTACTACATCTATGCTGTAAACTGGGACTCTTGAACGTCTATCTCCTTAAAGCACATTGGCAACTGTACGTAACCACCTATTTTTTATTCTCCGGCAAGGTAATAGTGTTAGTCACTTAGAAAATGATTTCTCCAGCTCATTTATGCTCTGTTTGTCTTCAAAGGCCCTTTTGAGTAGATCTGTCTGCAGATCGCAATAGGGGATGTCGCTTCTTGTACGTTTTAGTCTTTGATGATATTAAATAGCCTACATAGTAATTATTGTTGTGATATATTAAGCGTTTTCATAGACAATCGCTGATGTTTCTGTCTATGTGTTTAATATGATTTGTTGGTAATTGATTAGAAAATAAAATGTATGGAGTAAAAACAATGTTTGCAGAGTCACACATGGTTATATAGTGCCCAGATTCCACTGAGAAATATAGGTTTTTAACGAAGTGTCTCCAGTGAACTTTATTTCTGGTTAGAGCTCTTACTTCACAAGCCAGGGTTTTTCCAATTCTTTTCTTTCATCCAGTATTGTCCTTCTCTAAGTTTTTTTAAGGTCTGCGTAGTTTCCCTCGGCCTATACGATTCTAATCTAGCGCTATCCTGGCAATGGCATCTGGGAGTCTACGGAGTGTGTGGCTTAGCCATTTCCATTTTCTGAAGTTGTTACCTAATGAAATCCTAAGTTGGTCCCAAGAAGATTCTTGGTAGTGAATATTTTGAAAGTTCCAAGTCAATGACGAATATAAAGAAAAAAAGTACAGGTCGAGCAATTTGGTTAGTGTTTCATTGATCACCCTACGACACTTCTATATGACCCTCTTGAAGGCCAAGCTTTTTTTCTTGGAACAGTTATCCAAGCTGCGGCCCCAGTTAATGTTTTAAAGTAAACTTGAAAACAATATCTGAATTTTTATGTACATTAATTATTATGTCACTAATAACCCCAGAGGTTGCCGCAACAAGTCTATCAAGTAAAAAACATCTTAATAAAAAAATAACAGAATATCTAATGCGGCTTATTAATTATTAATCTACTCCCTAAAAATTTTCCTGTTCGATTTTTCTTATTTGCCTCTGCCCATTTCGTTGCCAATACCAAGATGTTATTTTTCCGTCAACCTGCGCCTATTTATTGTGCCGCCCTTTAGGCTCCACATCCATCTCCAATATCCGGGAGCTCTATGCTCTCCTTTTCCGAGGATAAGCCGTCATTAATTTTAACTCACTCATAAATACAATGCGAGGGGTCACGAGCGAAACAAATACTTTTTAGTAACGTCTCCATAATTTTCGAGTTCATTTAGTATACAAATGTAATGAGATAATTACTTCATTTATTTACAGGACTAGGTTTGTAAATTCTATACTTGAATGTTTATTTTTTATAAGTAATTTCGTTTCTCTAATTAGTCCAAATTAAATATAATGTGTTATTAAATCCATTTACTACCAAAAGGACGAAATAGCTGTTTGTTAGGATCATTTGCGTAGAATCGGGGAAAACAGTATAATATTCTTCGACTAATTGTGATGGATATAATGTATCATTAATGTAACATCATTAATTTGTATATTCTATAATCTATAAAATATTTCTAATATTTTCAAATTATACCAACCCGTTATCGTAATCGTAATTACAGCACAGTGCTGTAATAATTACAACACAAAACAGAAATGCATGGAAAAGACTGAGGGAGACCTATATCCAGCAGTGGATAGATCCGGGTTGAATGATGAATTATCGTAATCGTAGACATTATCATTTTTCTCTTTAACTCGTTGTGCGAATGCTTAAAATTCAATACCGGTGATTTGAATGTTCAGTTTTATTCTGTATATAGGGTGAGGCAGATAACTGGCCTATTAGAAATATCTCGAGAACTAAAGGCAACAGAATCATGAAAGTCGGAATAAAGGGGTTTTGAAGAATGATGTATTAAATGAAAATATTTTCATCTCTTTGCAACTTCCGGTTATACCGGAAGTGGCTTATAACTTCGTTTTTTTAAATGGGACGCCCTGTATATTTTTACATTTTTGGATTCTCTTCTGTGTCTTCTTTCTTAAAATATGAGGTTTTGTAATATTATACAGGGTATTTTAAAAGATAATTAAGTTTTCTTATTAATTTCGTACCAAAATTAACACCCTGTAGAATTGTAGTAGTTTGACATCTAAAACTCTACTTACGTTCAAATGATTTTTAATGTACTCTACTATTGTTAAGAATTATTAGTATAGCTAAATTTTTAATTTTAGTATACAGGGTTTGTCGAAACTCGGAATGAGTATTTTCTGGGTTTTCTTAAATGGAACACCCTGTATTTTTGTATTGTAATGGATTGATATTTTATGGTACTTTTTTATTTCTTAAGCATTCTCTATACCTAACTGCTTTAATTTGTGAGTTATTGGTGATTCAAGCTAAACATTAATTGCAACAAAAATTACGTAAAATTTTATTAGGTTGTCCGTGAAAATACTCAATCCCAAATAATTTTTCCGAAATAAATACATATTAATCCAGACTGGTCCTTAAAATTACCAATAATGGTTTAGCTATCAAAATGCCTACGTAGTTAAGATTGTTGGTGCGATTAACAATTAAGCACAAATTAAAGCAGTTAGGTATAGGGAATGCTTAAGAAATAAAAAAGTACCATAAAATATCATTTCATTGCAGTACTAAAATACAGGGTGTTCCATTTAAGAAAACTCAGAAAATACTCATTCCGAGTTTCGACCAACCCTGTATACTAAAATTAAAAATTTAGCTATACTAATGATTCTTAAAAATAGTAGAGTATATTAAAAATTATTTGAACGTAAGTAGAGTTTTAGATGTCAAACTACTACAATTCCTACGAAATTAATAAAAAAACTTAATTATCTTTTAAAATACCCTGTATAATATTACAAAACCTCATATTTTAAGAAAGAAGACATCGAATAGAATCCAAAAATGTAAAAATATACAGGGTGTCCCATTTAAAAAATTAATAGATCATCCTTCAAAACCCCTTTATTCCAATTTTCATGATTCTGTTGCCTTTAGTTCTCGAGATATTTCTAATAGGCCCTTTATTTGCCTCACCCTGTATATGAGTAGCTCAAGGCGTTGAAAGTATGCTGTATTGATTATTTTTTCGTTGCGGTGATGGTTCTTTTTCTTCGTTTCTTTTATAGAAAATCGCCGATCAGGTTGGGGTGTGGACCCTGTATGTTAAAGTTTTTAACTTGCCTAATCCATTTTTTCTGAAGGCTTTAGAGAGTTATACTTGTTACTGATGATAATACATATTATGATTTTAGCGACGAATGAATCTTATTGGCGCAATTGAGTTTCTGGTTCCTATTTGCGAACATTTTTGTATGGTTCTCTGTTTCTTCCAGTATTGAGGACATTTCGTATGGTTTCTTCCGTGAGTTTTATGGGTTTTCTTAGTTTTAATTGTTGGTTGAGTCCACGTATCGTATGATTGCACGATTGGAACGTGGCAATATTAAGTTAAGTAAAGCATGGTGTTGTAATTTGAAGATCTATTTGGGATATAATATCTCATATATGAGATTTAATATAATATTTATTATTATCCTCGATATTATATCCTAGTCTTTATTCCTTTTTATGTGGATATTTTATCGAGTATAGTATCGATATCGTATCGAAATCAATATCAATACGGTCTATCTATCTATCTAATTAGCCTTCTTCGGCCATCTTTGGACATAGGCCTCCCCAATCCTTTTCCATTCATCTCTGTCTGTCGCTACAGTTATCTATCTAGAACCCACGTGCTTCTTGACATCATCTGCCCATCTCATTTGTGGCCTTCCTCTGCTTCGTTTATATTCCCACGATCTCCAATTTATGAGAATTTTGTCCCATCGGTCTTCTTTTTGTCTTATAGTTTGTCCGGCAAATCTTCATTTCAACTTTGCAACTTCTTGTCTAACATCCCTAACTTTGGTTTTCTCTCTTATCCACTCGTTTCTCTTTTTATCCATTAGTCTTATGTGCAACATTTGCCTTTCCATTGCCCTTTGCGTTTTTATGATCTTGTCCATGTTTGCTTTCGTAAACGTCCACGTTTGGGAACCGTAAGTGAGAACAGGGAGTACGCATTGATTGAATACCTTGGTCTTAAGATGTTGTGGATATCTTTTGTTTTTAAGGATGTAGCTTAGTTTTCCAAATGCCGCCCATGCCAGTCTAACTCGTCTTTTGATCTCTGCTGTTTAGTTTTCCTTGAGAATTTAAGTCTCTTGGAACAACGATAACTGTAGACAATAACGGATCACAAGAAACAAAGAATAGGATACAAGCCGGCAACAAATGTCTTTATGCGCTTCAAAACCTTATAAAATCGAAACAACTAACGAAATGTACAAAGATACAAGTATACTAAACAATAATACGACCCGTTGTGATGTATGGAAGCGAAACGTGGACGATAACAAAGGCAAACGAAGAGAAACTACGTGTTTGGGAAAGAAAAATCCTAAGAAAGATATTTGGACCTGTGCTTGATGAAGCAGCAGGACAATATAGAATAAGAACAAACAAAGAGCTCGAAGAACTTTACCTAGACACATAATAAAAGAAAGTAAGTCCAGAAGACTCAAATCGGCTGGAAACCTCAGAAGACATTCCGACCAAAGAAGTGGTGTGGGAGGAAGTCGCAACTGAAGCCCTGCCGACGAGGAACTAATCGCACGAAACTGAAGACAATTTTGAAGGGAAAGATAAATCGTTTTACAAAGCCGGCAATGAAAAATTAAAATGGTATTGTAAAGATTACATCGCTGCTAAAGGAAATTATTCTTATGAATAAAGAATGATGTTTGTAAGACATGTTTTTTTTTGTCAAGTCAAATATTTAGGTTTACATCTTGACAGAAGATTAACATGGAGAACACATATATTTACAAAACGAAAACAATTGGGTCTCAAACTAAGACAACTTTACTGGCTTATTGGCAGGAAATCACAATTGAATCTCAAAAATAAAATCTTAATATATAAAGCCGTACTGAAGCCAATATGGACGTATGGAATTCAATTTAGGGTTCTGCTAGCAATTCAAACCTAGAAATAATACAAAGATTCCAGAACAAAGTTCTTCGAATTATAACCAATGCTCCGTGGTATGTTTCTAACAACATAATAGAAAAAGACCTCCAAGTTCAATCCATAAAAAATGAAGTCACAAAGTACAGTGAAAAATACAAAAACAAAACTAGTTCTCACTCTAATGACTTAGTGCGCGAACTGTTTAATGTCAACGATGAAGTGCGTCGACTAAGCGTTTTAAGCCTACAGACTTAATAAGCAGATTGAAATAAAATAAAACTAATTAACATTTACGACTACATTATTAACTTTGTTTGTTAATTATATGTTAAAGGAAGCCTCTCACTGGAGAGAATTCGTACATGTCATTTTCTCTTCTAATAATTGTCATAAAATTTACTTATTGTTACGAGTGATAACAGATTGTAAATTAAATGAAGCTAAATAAAAAAAATGATTTTTTTTACTAGTTAGGCCCGGTAGGTCTGGATTCCGCGTATGAAAAAAAAGTTGATTAATAGCAAGCTGAAAATTTGTTAATAGCTTTGGTATAGCAAACTTTGATATATAGAAACACTGGAACAGGGGAAGTTTTAATTGTGGAACAGGTTAAAAATTTGGAACGGTCAGACCACGAAAACGTCACATGTATTTTGTACGACAGAACTTCCAATTGATTTGTTACCCTTTCAATAAACTCTCATGCAAAAATCAGACTACTATTTATCACCTGTCATAATTCCTGTCATTTGACATATTCTACGTGTTCCACTCATGATAATTCCCATTTGGTGATAAATAGCAGCCTGATTTTTGCATGAGAGTTTAATGAAAGGGTAACAAATCAATTCGAAGTTCTGTCGGACAAACTACATGTGACGTTTTCGTGGTCTGACCGTTCCAAATTTTTAACCTGTTCCACAATTTAAATTTCCCCTGTTCCAGTGTTCCTATATATCAAAGTTTGTCCGACTAGACACCCTTAAGCTATTAACAAATTTTCAGCTTGCTATTAATCAACTTTTTTTTCATAAGCGGGATCCAGACCTACGGGACTTATTGACCGACATGTTATTTTGAGAATCAAAAGGCAAAAGGTACTAAATATCGGAAGTTTTCATGGTCGAAGCAGAAGAGGGGCGGGTCGAAAATTTTTAAGCGCCCCTTCTGGCTTTTGTTTAAATTCATAATTGGATTTTATATACTTTACATTTCATTCGCCATTCAATATTTAGAGAGTCCCGTAAAAATAATACCCTTTTAATAATTTTAACCTAATTAATTCAGTCGTACGCTTGGCCCATAAATTGAATTAATAAATTTAGGACTCGTCCTGTACATGTGTTTCTCAACAGCCAGCAGCCTTGAAACTGGCGGCGTAAGATTAGATCCGCTGATGCTGCAGCATTTAATATAGGACTTGGCTCACGCCATACATTATTCATCGAAAACGAAGTTAGTCGGCAAGGATACTGTTCGTTCTTTTGCACAAAGGCTTAGGGTTCAATAGGTACGGCTATTAATACATGCCACCCATTTGTCGTAATTGGCGTATTTCAGACTGTCCTATTTATTTTGCGGGAAAGAAAACAACCGAGCTCTTGTCAAAGGAACGCGAGCTGCGAGCTCTACGTGCTATCCAAGAAAGGATAATATCGGTAATGTTATTTTTGTGTCTAAGATTTCAACTGACGTTTTTTAAAAAGAGTGGCAGTTTTTTATTTCTAGATTTTCTAACCTTGTTTTTGTGAATAGCTTATTAGATAACACTGTTTCGGTTCCTATAGAACAAAACAAGATAATTTGTTTAACTAAATCCTAAATTTTAAAATCTAGGTATAGGCAGTGGCGGATTTACAAGGGGGGAGGGATATTCCCTACCAACTAGGTCCAAAATTAAAGAAAAAACTGTTGACAAATAAAAATATATCAGCTACCATGAAACTTAAACCACAGACAGAAAAACTTCTGGATGGTGTTTTCTGGATGGTGAGGATATTTTGGGTAAATTATTTAAACGAGTATGCGTTTGAATATTTTCAAACAAAACGTAACAATACAGTAATTTGCCCAACTAACGAAATATTTTCGGTAAATTTGCAAATAAATGCTAACGGCAAGCTAGTCAAAATATAACGGTAGTTTATACAGAAGATTCGCAATACAGTCATACAACGATAAAGAACGGAATATTTGGGTAAGCATGAGACTGAATACTCCCAATGAACATTTTATTAAAATGATGAATTCAGAACGTCTGGTAATAAATATCATAAAACATTATAAAATAGACAAAACAGAATAACTATGCCGTAAAATTAGAGGAGCTAAATACCATCCACTTCTCCTTAAAAGACTAGGAAAAGTGGAGGGATTGGTCGAATTAAACTTTCATGACTGCATGATATTAGACAATTGGGTGGTTGCACAGTAGAAGAATTATTTCGCACAGCAGCCGATAGACAAAGGTTTCAAAAAATTTGAAATGAGGAAAGAACAATTTAATAGTTTCAGATGGTTCGGACACATGTAAGAGGTATGAATGGAGAACGGTGGCCAAAGAAAATGATGGAGTGGAGACGAATGCAAAGAAGAAGAAGAGGATAAAGGGTTTTTGTTTTACATATCAATATTTCTTTTAATTTTCTTATATTTTAATCAACGTTAAATATCACCACAAGTGTGTAGTGGTAGGGGAGCCCAAGCGGGGATTTTTGCAGCAACTCGAGCGCGTTAGATTATCATATGGGGAGAAACCTGGTACCCTGTAAATGTACCTCTACCATATATTGGCTCTAAACACTGGGGCGTTCGTTAAGGGGGGCCGAAAAAAAATATATCCTTAGAAAAACTTGAAATCGTCAGATTAAGATAAGGTAAGTACATACATGCAAAACAGTGTATATTTCAAAAATCTGACGATTTGGATGGGGCGTAAGGAAATGGGTGAGTCACAAAGTTTCACAAGAAAAAAGCGAATATTTCGCGAAATGAACCATAGACCTAAAGACTAAAAAATACTTGCTCAATATTTGTCAAAAATTTATCGAATGATAATAAAGACGACTCCCCACGGACGGAGAGGGGTAAGGGGTAAATTTAAAATTTTAAATACGAATCCCGCGATATTTCGCGAAATAAACATCAGATCGAAAAACTGAAAAACACACTTATTTAAAATATTTGAAAAATCTATCGAATGGCACCAAACACGACCCTTTACGGAGGTCGGGTGGGGGGTTACGTTAAAATTTTAAATATGAGCCCCCATTTTTTATTGTACGTTCGGATTCCTTACGGAAAAATAAGTAACTTTTATTTGAAACATTTTTTCGAATTATGGATAAATGGCGCTATAATCGGAAAAAACCATTGTTGGAAATGGAGAATTAAATTAAATGGAAAGTCCCCACTAAAATGGAAAACTTTACTTAGACCTACTTTTAGAACCTACTCCTCACAACCCAATAGGTTCCCAAAGCGCTAGAGTGACTGCACATTTAGCATACTTTCGTCCCCTGCTATAATATAAAATCAAAAAAGTATTTGATATTTTATTGGCACATGCGACTCACGAAATTAAAAAAGGAGTATTCCATATTTACGTTTAAACTTGTTAGCTGTAGCTTAATGATTTTAATTGTCTTTCTCTTCTCCATATTAATTTGGGCAAATATAAAATAATATCGCAACATTTCAACAGAAACTCGTTATAATGGGAGACAATGGTAATTATGTGTTTATTCGTATTAGGTACGGTTTTTCGCATCAGAGTTTGCTATCGCTTCCTCCTAACATGCAGTTAATTACGGAATAATATAAACATTTCAGTGCATGCTTCGTTAAGCTGCACTAATCTTATGTTTATATTTGGGATTTCATTGTTATGCCAAATAATAAGGTAGCTTGTTGTGGAACTAGGCAACGCAGCTGCGGTTGTGTAAATAAAACTTGGGAATGTTATGCCGTTTGCAAACGGAATAATTTTCTTATGGAGTAAGTTAATGAATTGTGTTTGAAGTAATAATACAACGTAAAGTTAGTTTGGTGAATTTACTGAGAAATGTTGAGGTAGTTTCCACAAGAATGCTTCGTGTTGGTTTGTTTTGTAATAGGTGACAAATTAGCTGATATGTTATACTATACTAATAATAAAATAAGCACACCTAACATTCGAAAGTCAAATAAAACCCCAATTAGTGGAGCAATCTACATTTTACTATCTACAATTTTACTATCTTCAATTTATACTACCACCCTTAAGGAAAGTGATCTTTAACGTTCATAATTATATAAGAAAATAAAAAAATAGCGATATGGGAAACAAAAGCCCTTCGAAATAATGGAACAAAAACAGAAGATAAAAATATAAGGATTAAAAAAATATCTGAAAAATATCCTACCCCTTGACAGGGGTCTTGAAAATATGCTAGTCGAACTTATCTTTATTTTGTACAGCGGAAAAATGAAATTAATGACAAAATTTCACTTACCAGGCCTTAATAGTCCTGTCGCCAGGGGGGGGAGTACAACGGCCTCCTTAATTCAGATGGACTTACCCAAGTTATTTTTATGTATTTTGACCCGTAGAACACGATTTTTTTGGGTAACAGTTGATCCGGATGTCGATAAGATTGTTATAAACAAAGAACTTGAGGAATGACATAACAGCGATTTTTCGCAAAACAAAACATTTTTTTGTATTTTTTGGGTGATTCTCAGCAAAAAATGGTCATACAAGTTTTTTTCTAGGATGCATAGTGTTCGAGATAAACGCGGTTGAACTTTCAAAAAATCGAAAAAGTGCAATTTTTTAACCCGAATAACTTTTGATTAAAAAACAAAATAGCAATTCTGCTTACTGCATTTGAAAGTTCAAGTCAAATTCTATCGGTTTCGATTACTTTCATTGCCAAAAATTAATGTTTTTATTGTTAAACAAAGCTATAAACACATAGTGATTGAATGATAATTTCAATGCATTTCTCATTTGAAATCCAACGAGTAGGCGCGCATACAGACAATTTCTACGTCGATTACGTACATTAAAACGCATGCATTGAGCACGGGAAACACTATGTGTTTATGGCTTTGTTTAACAAATAAAAACTTAATTTTTAGCAATGAAGGTAATCAAAACTGATAGAATTTGACGTGAGCTTTCAAATGCGGTAAGTAGAATTGGTATTTTATTTTTCAATCAAAAGTTATTCGGGTTCAAAGATTGCAATTTTTAGATTTTTTGAAAGTTCAACCGCGTTTATGTCGAAAAATATGCATCCTACGGAAAAACTTGCAAAACATTTTTTTCTTAGAATGACTCAAAAAATACAAAAAAAATGTTCCAAGTTCTTTGTTTATAACAATCTTATCGACATCCGGATCGATTGTTAGCCAAAAAATTCGTGTTCTACGGGTCAAAATACATAAAAAAACTTGGGCAAGTCCATCTGAATTAAGGAGGCCGTTGTACCCCCACTGGCGACAGGACTATTAATGGGATATTTTGCAAACTGAAATTTATCCAAGTAACGGCAATTTTTAGCTTGAGCCTTCTAAGGGACAACATAGATTCAAACAAAATGCAGGGAACTTGATAATATACAAGCGGTAAAACTGGATACAAAAAAAAGCATATTGGTATGTCAGATGATTTGGAAATATGGTTCCTTGCCGAAGGCTGCCCAAGTCAGTCTTTACGACAGAGAAGCTCACTGGTTTAGTTGTCTTTTTCTATGCGAAAACCAGAATATTCCAATATAATTCGAAAATCTAGCTACAGTCGGAAAAATGAAAGAATACCCATGAACGAACATATAAAACACGCTGTATTTTCCTGTCACCGTGTCACAAAGAAAGTTGCCCAGCGCAAGTACTTGTAATAATAATTATTACATATACTTGCGCTGGCCAATTTTGTGTATGACACGGTGACAGGAAAATACAGCATGTTTTATATGTTCGTTCATGGACCAAATAAAATAGTTTAACGGCAATCCTCTATTTACTAATTGTAGTGTCTTTTTTTGTTGTGTTTACCTCATTCAAATGCCAGTTCTGAAAGAAACTTTTCAAAAGTGAATTTAGTAAAGAAAAAGTATAGGAACCGTTTACTAACAGACACTTTATTGGCTTTATACATTCATCCCATTCAGTTTATCTTCGAAATGATTGTGCCAGTTTTACAAAAAGTTAAATATATTATTCTTTCCACTTTGTTAATTTCTCGTTCAATACAATATAAGTAAGTACGATAATTCGTACTATAGAAGATAATAATTTGAACAAAAACATACGCTTTTCTGAATTCGAACACCTGGCAAAGGTGCGCTTACAGAAACATACCTATGAATAAATGAAATGGTTTGGTGATGTGGTTTTCTAATATGTACAGGGTGTCCCGGAAAATATTGCGTTCCTTAAAGGTCTAGGCAGAGGGCACCATGTAGAACAAAAAACTCTTATAACATTTTTTTCTAAGTGCAACCGTTTGACCAAAAAATTAAAATACATTTTGGTTTGCAAATTTAACTCTGGCAACTGTGTGAGGTACGAAAATTTAAACGTAGACAGTCCCATGTGTTTGGTAAACAGATAGTTTGGAAGAATTCTGTTTAGTGTCAGTGCCGAAAATGTTTTCAAATCGTGTGTTCTTGAGTACCTATTATGTTATGTTGATTATTTATGCCAGATCACTAAATGGAGTAATGGAGAGACATACTGTAATTTCTTTCAAAATGTTTTACCGGTATTTCTCGTCGCGTGTGTTCATGAAAGTGGGTTACTTTGAACATTTATTATTAGGTATAATAATTATTTCCCAGTAAGTACAACTTAATTATTTTAGTTCACAAGTAAACAAATTAGGGACTGATTCGTTATCTGGTGTATTTAATTTCCACTGTAAACTATGTAACTCAGTTACAGACCTCAGCATTCAACACATTTAAAGCTTATTAAATACATAATACTAGTTGAGTTAAAAAATTTGTTTTTATGTTAAAAGATGTACAATTCGTTTAAAATTATGCAGTAGGTATTTGAATACATTCCAAAAAAAATTATAGTAAACAAAATAGTAAATACATAAGTACTATTAGGTTGGATTATTTTAAATACTGTAAATCACAAACGAGTTCTTATTATTTGCTATTACTCGGTAGTGCGTACGATGTCGCCAGATTATTTTATTTCCTAAACACTAAAATACAAATATATGGAAAACAATGTAATCTTTATTTTGGAAACGTTTAACTTTAGAAAAAAATGGTATAGGACTTTTTCGTTCTAAATTGTGTATTCTATCCATACCTTAAAGGAACGCACTATTTTTCGGGACGCCCTGTATAGTTATATCGTTTTAAATATGTTTCTCTAAGTTCTTACCGTTGAAAACGCATGCCTATGTTAAATTCTTTGTGATACTGTATATATTATAATAATGCAAAATTTACTAATAATACATTACGTAATAAATGATCGTTATATTTTACGAAATTAATTGTGTTAATATGTTTAATTAGAACAAATGACCCTGCATCCCATTATTAGATGTTTATTTTATTATCAGCTAATAATATATCAGCTAACATTGTAACTCCCCTGCTGTTGCATCAAAACTCAGACATCAGTGACAATCAAAAACAATTTTGTCCTTTATCAGCATTCGGATATTGATTTTCGAATGTCGCTAGCTGGTGGCTATTACGAAATATATCATCATCAGTGTCAATTGACTTGCGGACACGCTCTCATATCGTGAAATATTCACACATTCTCACCTAAGGGTCAGGTGACACTTATTTATTAGAAAGCGCTTCAAGTGTAATTTATGGGCCGTTTCGGAGATACCGAAAAGCAGAAAACCGGATTCAAGTCAATATCCTTTATTTCATTTTTATACGTAAACCGAAAGATATTTACTGCGAGAGATAGCAGTCGTTATTTTTTGAAACGGTAGCTATAAAGAAGGTATATGTACTATTTTCACAAGGTGCTCACACGGATTTATAATCTTCGTTGGCAGTTGTCTGAGATGTCATATCTCAGACAGCAAAAGGAGCTTACTAAGACGTAATTAAGATTAAAACTTTATGTTTGATATGAAACTAAATATTTTTATAACCCTTAGTATACGACTCCAGTGACGTAGAATTTTTAAACTTTAATAAGGTACAATAAAGTCCTGCTACATTGGCCAAACCAGGCGCTCTCTTCAAGGTCGTCTAACGTCTCACAACAGTTATATTAAAAATTGGTGCTAGTGTCAGAAGCTTTTTTGTCATTTAAGGTTTTAATGTGATTTTAGATTTAGTTTAGTAATGTGATTTAGTCTAGAAGTCGAGGGGTCATTTTGCACACTTCCCCTCGGTACCTTGCAGTTCATCATTTTATTTATTGTACTAGTGATTGTATTTATATTTATTACCCATTATACACCATTATTTCTAACGGTGTAATATTGACACAACCTTTTTGAAGATAAATTGATTGGGATGAATGCATAATGCCATATATAGTGTCCGTTACCAAGCGGTTCCTGTACTTTTTCTTTATTAAATTTACTTTTGTAAATTGTATTACAGAACTTGCATTTAAATGAGGTCAACCTAACCCTGACAATAAAAAACACTAAAATTGGTAAATAGAAGATTAATTGATGGATTCGACCGTTACTTGATGGAAGTTCACTTTATCTCACAATAAAACACTGAAAAACGTTTGTTTTTCTATACTTCCACAAAATTTATTACAACTATGTTATTACTACAGCTGTTTCGGCAAAGTGCCTTTCTCAAGTGATATATTTTACAATGTGTTTGCCTTTTTAAGTCTTTAACTGAAGACGTTGAGGAGTGGGGAGCTGTTTGTCTCGAGTTGGTCATTCAGAATTATATCTGTATTTTTCAATTTATTAATTTCCATTGATTCTAAAAGTGATAGCTTAAGGCCTTTATTTTGAATATGTAGAATTTGAAACTCTTCATTGAAAGAATGATTATGATCTAGAAGGTGAAGTGCGTATGTAGAAGTGTCTGTTTTTCTATTGTTGAAAGCCCTTTTGTGTTCTGCTATCCGTTTGTCAAAAGTTCTGCCAGTTTGACCGATGTAAGTTTTCGGACAGTCACCACAAGTTAGTTTGTACACACCACTCTGTAGTTGCTTTCTCTTTCGGCTTTTATTGTTTTTAATATGTTTGCTTAAGTTGTTGTTAGTTCTGAAAGCTGGTGTTATTCCTTTCTTTTTTATGTATCTGGCTATTTTTGTTGTTATTTTGCCAGTATATGTGAGAGAGCAGAAGGTACTGGGTTCTTTCTGTGGTGGTGGATACACTAATTTCAAGGCTTTCTTATGGAGTTTTTGGTTTAAAATGTTGTTAACTGTTTGTTCGTTATAGCCATTGTTTACTGCTATTTGTCTAATGATATTTAGTTCTGTCTCGAAGTTATTTTTTGTCATAGGAATTTCTGTCAGTCTATGTATCATGCTATGGTAGGCTGCTAATTTGTGTTGTGTAGGATGGGATGATGAATTGTGTATAGTTGTGTCAGTATGGGTAGGTTTATGATATACGGAGAACTCATGTTTGTTGTGTAGTCTGGTAATCGTTACATCTAGAAAGTTTATGGAATTATTCTGTTCTGTTTCTATTGTGAACTTAATATTACTATGAAGTGAATTAATGTAAGATAGAAATTGGTAAGTTGTCTGTTAGTTCCTGTAAAGCAGACTAGTATGTCATCCACGTATCTCCACCAATATAAGAACTGTTTAAATAAGGGGTGTTTAGAAATTGTTGTTTCAAGTTGGTTCATAAATATATCTGATAGTAATGGGCTTAGAGGATTACCCATAATAAGTCCTGCACTGTTGTTTGTGTAAATTTGATTATTGAATTCAAAATAGTCTTGATTTATGCAAATTTCAAGAAGGTGTAAAATTTCAGATGCAATGATCGGATTTGTACTATTATGTTCTAAAAGGTTTTTAACTAGTAAAAAATGTTTCTGTAGGAGGAACACTAGGAAAAAGATTTTTTACGTCAAATGAAATTAGGTAGTCTGGAGTTGTTAGGCAATTGAAAATGTTGTATTTTATTAACTAGTTCTAGTGTATTTTTTACGGTGAATTTAGGAGAAAATTTAGTGTATTCTGTAATAATATCTGACAGTTTTTTTTGAAACTTTATATGACGGAGCTGTATAAAAAGAAACTACAGGTCTTATTGGGTGGTCAGGTTTGTGTAGTTTAATAAAAGAGTATAATTTAGGGGGTTGTGGGTTCATAATATTAAGGTATTTCTGTTCTGTTGGATTTAGTATTGATTTTGAATTTTCAATGGCTAGTTTAATTTGTTTTCGGTATTTTTCTGTGGGGTCTTTGTTTAGTGTTATACTATTTTGGTTATTTAAAAATTCTATTGTTTTGTTATTATAGTCACTTTTATCGATAGCAATAGTGGTGTTACCTTTGTCTGCTTTTGTAAATATTATGTCATGTTTTATTGATTTATTTTTAATTGAAACGGCTATTTGGTTTTCTTTGTAACAGGAATTATTAGTTTCACTACCTACATCGGTAATAGATTTTGCAATGATGCTTTTTTCTATGTTATTGGCAGTTTTATTTAACGCTACTTCACATTCTACACCTAAATATTCTAAATTTTTTTGATTATTATGTTGAGGCAAGTTATGTTTGAATCCTTTCTCTAAAAGTTCTATCTCACTATTATTGAATTTGGTATCTGTTAAGTTTATAAATCTATTGAAAAAAGCATGATTTGAAAAATTTTTTGTATAATGAGTATTGAGTTTTTTACTATTGCAAATTAGATTATTTAGTTTTTTACATTGTGTATTATATTTTTTGTCTATTATATTATCTACTTCTGTTCTTACGTTAGAGTCTAGGATGTCAAATTCTATATTATCTAATCTATAATGTAATTCTGAATGACATACCTTAAGATAAACAACTATAATATCTCGTTTCCTGTACTGGGTGCTTCTATCCCGTTTCAGCCATCTGGTCTGGCCCTGTTGGATACCTGCTATCGCGGCGGCACTGCGGTTGTTGGTTTTTAACTTTATGTATTTCGGGAAAACGTTGTATTTCACGCACATGTTAAGAAACCAGATATTTTGTGTTGTTAATCTACGCTTTAAAAGCAATCTTGAAAACAATATGGTCAATAGCCCTGTATTGGCTTCCTTTAAATAATTGATGGATTCGACCGTTACTTGATGGAAGTTCATTTTATCTCACAATAAAACACTGAAAAACGTTTGTTTTTCTATACTTCCACAAAATTTATTACAACTATGTTATTACTACAGCTGTTTCGGCAAAGTGCCTTTCTCAAGTGATATATTTTAAAATGTGTTTGCCTTTTTAAGTCTTTAACTGAAGAGGTGGTGACTGTCCGAAAACTTACATCGGTCAAACTGGCAGAACTTTTGACAAACGGATAGCAGAACACAAAAGGGCTTTCAACAATAGAAAAACAGACACTTCTACATACGCACTTCACCTTCTAGATCATAATCATTCTTTCAATGAAGAGTTTCAAATTCTACATATTCAAAATAAAGGCCTTAAGCTATCACTTTTAGAATCAATGGAAATTAATAAATTGAAAAATACAGATATAATTCTGAATGACCAACTCGAGACAAACAGCTCCCCACTCCTCAACCTCTTCAGTTAAAGACTTAAAAAGGCAAACACATTGTAAAATATATCACTTGAGAAAGGCACTTTGCCGAAACAGCTGTAGTAATAACATAGTTGTAATAAATTTTGTGGAAGTATAGAAAAACAAACGTTTTTCAGTGTTTTATTGTGAAATAGAAGATTACCGTCAAATATTTGATTTGATCCATTTTAAAATAGAGTTTATCTAGATTTTGGAATTCTATTGGAATACCTTTGTATTGTTTAAGTTTACTCCATTCGATATTTCCATTCGATATTTTAAATCGTTTTTAGGTCTTGAGGATTACAAATTCGGGGAAATGTTGACATCAGCGGTAAAAGATTTTGGCAACTATTGTTAAAACTACTTTTATTTAAAATGTGTTTATTGACCATAACCAGATTTGCAAAATCACTTCTTTCTTACTTCCTTTACTTTATTACAAGTTGTGATCAAGACACGCTTGTATCTTTCGTAACCATCCTGTTTCCTCAATTCCTAGATGTTGAATGTTGACAAAAATATTGTAGTATCTTGAGGATCAATTGTTTCATCATTTCGCTGTGAAGATTAGTGATAACTGCTTTATAGCTTTGGATAAAAGTATTTAATTAAAAAAATATTGAATTTTTAATTATTTACTTAAAAATTTTGGTAAAACCCATTCCAAAAATAGACAAAAAAAGTTCCTAATATAACTCATCCACTAATTTTAATTTTATTTTACGTACGGAGCGTTAAAATGTTGAAATTTATCTCCTAAAGAATTGTTTAATATCATTTCAACGTTTGTATGTATAACCCTAGCGTCACCTGTTGGAGATCTACTAAAACTAAAGTTTTATTGCTGCCCGCTTTAAAAACATTGTTTTATCCGGACACTTTATAGAATGTTTACATCAGCTGCAGGAAAAATTCAACATTATAGTTCCAGATTGTACAGAAAAGTTTTCGATGTGCAAACAATTGCTGTCTTTTATAGCTGTCGAAATTTATAGCATGAATATAAAAATATTACGGATATATTGATAAAAGGAAGCCCCGATAAACGAATCACATTGAAACTGTTGCAAAGTGATATAAAAATATCATAAATCTTAACAATGCAGAACAAAGAAGAACAAACTAAGTTTTCCGTTATAAAAACTTTGTGAGGAAGGCTGTCATTTTTATATACACTATTATATTGTACTCAACATACATTTTTATTTAAAATTGAAAAGTTGATATTTCAAATTCGGGTTATGAAGTTAAATTTTCATTAAGTCATTTTAAAGAAAGTGAAATATTTAGTGACACTTAGGGTAAGAACAGAACAAGTGGGTCGAGGTGGAGGTGTAGGTCGCGGTGGATGCTACTAGTTAAGTCGCGGTCGATGGCGACAGCACATAGCAAGGAAGTCACCTGCGCTGTCAGTCGAGCTAGAACCACTATCAAGTGAAGTAGTTTAATGAAATTTGAATGACAAAAAAACTGTGCTTTTGCGATGTTGTGTCAGTCAAGTGATGATAGTGATGAAATGTCAGCTGTAAATAATCAGATCCTCCTTCATATTTCAAAGATTTACTGTATTTAATTAGTTTAGTAATTCAAAAATAAACTGAATACAAAAAAGGGATTATTTAATAAGACAAACTCATTTTATTTTCAAAAGCATCGATGTAAACCTCCTGGATGGCATCGCGCTAAACTTCCACCGCGACTTATCTGCTCTGTTCTCTTCCATTCACTACAATGTGTTTGTTTTACATGGATATCGACATCGGCCGCGACCTCCACCTCCATCTCCACCTCCACCTCCACCGCTACCAACTTGTTCTGTTCTTACTCTTAGTCTTTTGATATTTCCATTACAATTTTGAGAAACATTTAATGATAACCAAAACTTTTAAGTACTTTTTCTGGTCATTGTTTAATCTTTAATTTACTATTTAAAATAAATAATTATTTTTAGATACACTTTTCTTATTTATTTAAATTTTATTTCAATATCTTATGATATAATGTACGTCTTTGCTATGTGTACAAGTGAACCAGAATAGGAATAGACGTGAACGTACTATGAGTGCTAGCAAATTTCACATTACGCTACAGAGGAGTCAGAAGATCGACAACCGCTTAGCTGCTTATAGGTCTGGATCCCGCGTATGAAAAAAAAGTTGATTAATAGCAAGCTGAAAATTTGTTAATAGCTTAAGGGTGTCTAGTCGGACAAACTTTGATATATGGTAACACTGGAACAGGGGAAGTTTTAATTGTGGAACAGGTTAAAAATTTGGAACGGTCAGACCACGAAAACGGCACATGTATTTTGTCCGACAGAACAGACTTAAACTCTCCGAACAGAGATTAAACTCTCATGCAAAAATCAGACTGCTATTTATCATCAAATGGGCGTTTTAATGAGTGGAACATGTAGAATATGTGAAATGACAGGAATTATGACAGGTGATAAATAGCAGTCTGATTTTTGCATGAGAGTTTAATCTCTGTTCGGAGAGTTTAAGTCTATTCTGTCGGACAAAATAAATGAGCCGTTTTCGTGGTCTGACCGTTCCAAATTTTTAACCTGTTCCACAATTAAAACTTCCCCTGTTCCAGTGTTCCCATATATCAAAGTTTATCCGACTAGACACCCTTAAGCTATTAAAAAATTTTCAGCTTGCTATTAATCAACTTTTTTTTCATACGCGGGATCCAGACCTATTATGTGAATAGTTTTTTATAGTGACGATTCGCGGCGTTGACAACTTTTATGTAAAATATGATTTTTTAATAATTTTTAATAATAGTACTTTTGAATTTTGGAATTGTTCATCATCATTCTCTCTTTGCCTTATCCCTAGCGGGATCGGCTTCCCGAATTGCATTTCTAAACACAATTCTATCTTGGGTCATATCAATATTAATCCCCTTTACCAACATGTCCTCCCTAATCGTCTTCCCCACGTCTTCTTTGGTCTTCCTCTCCTACTCCTTCCAGGAATCTGCACTTCAGCAATTCTTCGTATTGGGTGATTAACGTATTGACGTTGAACATGACCAAACCATCTCAACCTATGCTCTCTCATTTTGGCATCAGTTGGTGCCCTAATATAGTCATTTTTAATTTTATCCTTTTTTGTCATTCCACTCATCCATCTAAGCCTTCTCATTTCCGCCACATGCATTCGTTGTTCCTTTTTCTTTTTCACTGCCCAACATTCAGTTCCGTACATCATAGCCGGCCGTATGTCTGTTTTATAGAATTTCTCTTCAACTTCATTGGAATTTTCCTGTCACACAGCACACTATTCTCTTCCTTCCACTTCATCCATCCAGCCCTAATTCTAGTGCATGCATCTCCGTCTATTTCTCCATTACTCTGTAATACCGATCCCAGGTAGTTAAAACTATTGCTTTTTACAATCAGTTCACCATCCAAAGACACCATTTTATTTGTAGTAACTCCATCTTTAAATGAGCATTTCAAATACTCCGTCTTTATCCTACTAAGTTTTAAACCTTTTTCCTCTAGCGCTTGTCTCCACTGTTCCAGTTTTTGTTCTAAGTATCTTTCATTATTTCCTACTAACATCATCATCATACATTAAGCACCATGGAATGTTACCCTGTAGTTTCGCTGTTATCTGGTCCAAAACTAATGAAAATAAATACGGACTAAGCACCGAGCCTTGGTGCAATCCTACTTCCACATGAAATTTATCAGTCTTTCCCACACCTGTCCTAACACTAGTCGTTACTCCCTCATACATATCCCTCACAATCTTTACATATTCACCAGGGACTGCTTTCTTATTGAGTGCCCACCACAGAATCTCTCGAGGAACTCTATCATATTATGCTTTCTTAAGATCAATGAATATCATATGAGCGTGTGTTTCTTTACTCCTGTGTTTTTCCATCAACTGCCTTATAATGAAAATTGCATCTGTTGTTGATCTGCCCTGCATAAAGCCAAATTGATTCTCGGATATTTCTGTCTCTTCACGTATCCGTCTATCAATTACTCTTTCCCACATTTTCATGGTGTGGCTAAGCAGTTTTATAGCCCTGTAGTTTGTACATTGTTGTATATGGTGTATTCCACGAATATATGTCTGTTTTGGATTATTGCTACAACGAATATTTTAGTGTGCAACATAAGAAGTACGAAAGTATTTTGCTCTAATAATTACTCCAATAAACAACAATATAATTTGCAATTTACTTTCCTTCTTCATATTTTGCACAGTAAAATATTCGTTGTCGCGATAATCCAAAACAGACGTATATTCGTGGAGTGGGGTATATCTCCCTTGTTTTTGTAGACAGGTAGTAGTATACTGCTTCTCCATTCTTCTGGCATTTGTCCCACTTCCATAATTCTATTAAATAAACCTGCTAGCCACCTTGTTCCTGTCTCTCCCAATGCTCTCCATACTTCCCCAGGAATATCATCTGGTCCTACAGCTTTTCCTTTCTTTGGAAAAAGAATTTTGAAAAGAATTGGAAAAGAATTTTGGAATTGTTCATTTAATAAAAAAAAACTGGATTAGAACTGTAATGTAGAGTGAAGCAAAAAATTTGAATGCTCAAGCTCGATTAATAATAAACTCTGTTTTAAAATTCTATCAACGACAAGCAGCTGCTGATGGACCTATTTTTGACTTTAAAAGAGTACACGAGCGTGTGGCTAGTATGAAAAAGAATATTAAATAGTGTGAGATTTTATATTAAGATTTGAAGAATTTATAGTAACCGAACATCGTTAAATAAACATTTAAAATTTACAAATTTTAAAATAATTACATGCAGCTCGTAACAAACAATGATTGTTTATAACGAATAACTACGATTGATGAAAATAACATTTCAAACGAAATCACTAAATATTTAAACTGTGTAATTTTAAGAGCATAATATTTTACGGCTAGTCCTACTTTTTCTTCATTTACACGGAAAATTACGTATAGCAAACTGTATACAGTTATATTATATACCTATTCTCACTGGTATGGAGATGTAAATGTTAGTTGACAATGACATTGTCATCATTAACATAGAGATGGCATTATTTCCATTAGTTCTTGGACCGTTACTTGTATGATCGCTTAAAGGATTAATTCAGTTAATTAATTGGATTATTTTCACTAACTATGTACTTAGTGATTACAATAATTTATATACTATACAATAAAAAGTAATAATTAAGAAAAGAGAAAAAGTAATAAAGTGATTTTAATAATATATTAGTCCGTTGTATAACAAAGATAGCGAATTTTCGATTTGGAAAATATCACCACGGACATGGTGTTCGTTTTTTTTCGAATCCCGGGAAGACTAATTAACATTTTTGAAAAATTTAAATGCAGAATAAAGGATTACATCATTAGAGAGGGTAGACAGTCCCTTAGAATAAACAAAAAGTTTCTTTCGAATAAGATATTTGAGATTAAAAATCACACTAAATTTTCTCTTCTTTTTTAAGCATAAAATTGGAGCTCCAAATTCAGTTTTTTGGTCAGATTGCAGATTCTGAAGTCAGATGCCAAAATATATATATAAAAGATATAAGACAAACTATACTTTTGTGTTTTTTTTAGTAATTTGATGTGTTTATATGTGTAAATTTGTTTACTACGAAATAAAAGTGTTAAATACCAAATTTGGCGAAGATATTGAACAGGGTCTGTGGAGAAGGCGGCATAATTTCGAACTTTATAAACTTTTTGGTGAATTGATAAAAAACTATCAAAATAAACCACCTAAGATGAGCTGGCCACGTTACGCGGATGGATGAAAGTGATCCTGCTAAAATAACTATACTAACTAAGACAGACACTCGACAGGAAAGGATGGAAGAATGTTTTGAGGTAGGCTATAGCTTACTAAGGGCTGTAGCGCCAACTGATGATGAGAATTTTCTCCTTGAATTCTAACACACAAGCTTAAGTTTTGCACTATTAGTTACGAGTATGTCAATTTAACTAATTTAGGTGGAAGCCCAAAGTCTGTGAAAGCTAAAGAAGAAAACGTTATTGAGACATGAAATAACAAATTCAATGGTCTTTCACCCCTTTGAATTAGGAGTCACGGGCACTTTTTTCTCCAAAGATCATTAATTTTTATTACCATAAAAAAATCCATCAACTGCTTAACCGATTAGTGGGACCTTGCCCAAAAGTTTTAAATATTATCGTCGTTAATAAAACTTGTTATAAATGAGGTCTAAAAGTTTTTCAGTGTAATTTAGTGTTAGCAAGTCGCCTCACTGCTTGCTGGTTTTTATTTTGCCACGGCAAGCTGTAAACTATGTCCGCGAAACTTTCGAGAATTAATAAAAGTTTTGACGAACATTCCAAGAGAAAAGTTCATCATAAGCTATTCACTTTAATTCAGTTTTTATTTGTGGACTTTCTTGTGCTGTTTAAATTGATTTTAGTTCTGATTTCTGTTGAATAAATGCATGCTCTGATTTGGTGGTATATTCATTAAATAATTAGTGAAATTAGAGTGATAGAAATTACAGAAAATACCTTTTTACCAAGTACCAAGGTACTTATTACCAAGGTACAAAACCTTTATCTAAAGTTGAGAAGAACAACAGTCTATTGTTAGCGAGTTGTTGGGTTTTCGTAAGTGAAATATTGGTAATTGTAAGAGGGGAAAAACACTAGCAAAAACTATATTGATATTTCCACAATATTTCCTTTTAGTCACCTAGAATTTTAAAATTCGCTATAAAGTTATTATCCTTATGATAAATTAAAGACTGAAATAGTTTTTGTACACATTTATGACTACTGAAAGACATGGAGAAGCGTACTTTTGAAGTGTGTAAAATATTTAAATCCTAGCTGAGCGCTTTCGGCTTATAAAGCCATCTTCAGAGCTCTGCTACAATAAAAAAAGTCTCTAATGAATAATTGATCTTAAAATTCAAAAGGTTTGACATGTCAATATTTTCAAAATACCACTATGAAAAAAAGAGGGATCCCATGTAAGATTAATTATTCATTTGAGACCTTGTTATTGTAGCACAGCTCTGAAGATGGCTTTATAAGCCGAAAGCGCTCAGCTAAGAATTAAATATTTTACACACTTCAAAAGTACGCTTCTCCATGTTTTTGTTGTCATCTTTATTGTAGTTGAAAAATGAATTTCGACTCGATTCAAGTTCTCTGTTTAACCCAAGTATGACAATACCAAAAGGCACCGTTAGGAAAATATTCCAATTTACAGTTCAGAGAACCTGTATGAAACGAGTCTGTGTACTCTAATACAGAGTATGGCATTAGTAAAATATGAAAATCTACGGTTTCATTTTGATTTAAATCTGTCTCCCTCTCAAATTCATTTCTCTTATTCCCCGTTAGAGGGCGTTCTAACCATACTGCGATATAGTTTTAATTTATACTAATAAGTATAATAGTATTTTGTTGTGACAACAATTTAATTTTTTTTTTCAACAAACTTTTAGACATTGACGAATGTATTTGGTTATTGTCACTTACGTGTCACAAAGAAACCCCCACCATGGAGCGACTTTGTGACAACTTTTTTTGACATTTTCTTGATTTCTGTAACATAAAGCGCATTTTAGTTGTCACTGAACATAGAGGAAAGATTGAACTTTCAGATGATATTTTTAAATTTATAATAAACCGAAAGTGTATGTACTATATTTATCATCACAAAACTTAAAAAAGTGTCACAAAGTAGCCTCACTTTACGGCATTCAAAAGAAACTTTTTGTTTATTCTAAGGGACTTTCAGCCCTCGGTAATAATGTAATCTTTTATTCTGCGTTTAAATTTTTCAAAAATACGTATTAGTTTTCTCAGGATTCCAAAAAAAAATGAATGCGTTTAAAAAGAATTCGATCGAAATTTTGCACTTGCGCTCTCAAAAAGGATTAAAGTGTTGTATATTTTTGGAATCACTATTTCAAACGCTTTTAACTGAGCTGTCACATGATGTACTTTCCCATTAAAAAAAAATCAAAATGATGCCTGTCACCTGAAGAGGGATCGTGTAAAGTTCGAAACATTGATGTTATAATATACTTTGATTATTTTAAAAATCGACCTGTCCGCCTATAAGCTTTTTGCTTATGTGCTAAAAATAAATAAGTTAAAAGGGGGGGGGGGAGTGTAACAATTATTCCAGCGCACTGTATAAGTGAAATCATGATATATGATTTCTCATATTATGAGAAAGATAGGTTTAGGACAATTTTATTTATTTATCGTATGGCATAGATATAACAAGAACACATAATTTAAAAAAAGTATATAAAACATTACATGAAGTATCACAAACGAACATCTAATGTATTAATATACTGTAAAACATTTTCGGTCGCATTCAGGAACTTATCGAAAACTCCAGGGTACCGCCTTCGGAGGCATCCTCAATAATGTGGCGGACGGTCTGCCGTTGCGCACCACAGTCACACTCAGGAGTAACGGCCTTTCCCCATCTATGCAAGCTGTCAGCACATCTACCGGTACCTGTTCTTATTCTGTTCAGCGCCGTCCATGTATTGCGGGGCAGTTCAAAGCCTGGCGGTTTCTGATCGATACAGGCCATTTGGTGTGATTCCTGTGGTGAGTCGCTCTCCCATTGTCTTCTCCAAGCGCTGGTGAGGTCGAAATGTTCCTGATGTAGGGAGGTGGCCCTTAACAATGGGGGATATCTGAAGCGCAGTCTGTTCATTTCGATATCAAGCTTATCATGGTGGATGGGTAGTTGATAGTTAGCCTCGATTTTTCGATATTCTCTGAGAAGAGAATGACTTCTTCTTAGTTTAGGCGGTGGAATGTGACTCAGAATGGGAAGCCAATAGTTCGGTGTTGGTCGAATTGTACCTGAGATCATTCGAATTGTCTGGTTTAATTGGGTGTCAATGATCTTCGTGTGTTTGCTATTGAGCGATACCGGCGAAGCATATTCAGCCGCCGAGTATACGAGTCCGAGAGCGGATGATCTGAGTACGGAGGCTGAGGACCCCCATGTGGTGCCACATAGCTTTTGGATTATATTATTTCGCGTCTTCAGTTTTTCTGCCGTTCTTTGTAGGTGTTCCTTAAAACTTAAGGTTCTGTCAAGAGTCACTCCAAGATATTTTGGTGTTGAGTTATGAGTGAGTAGTCTGTTTTCAAAGTGAACGGAGAGTTTTTTGTTGGCTTGGGCATTATTCAGATGGAAACAGCACACTTCAGTTTTCGTTGCATTGGGCCGTAGCCCCCATTTGCGAAAATATTCACCCATAACAGCAAGGTCATCCGTCAGTATTGTTTCTGTAACATTCATGTTATTATGTCTTGCTGCAATGGCCCAATCGTCAGCGTACCCAAATTTCTGCGAAGTTGTCCTAGGTAGGTCCGCGATGTATAAATTAAAGAGTAAGGGTGCCAAAACAGATCCCTGTGGCAATCCATTGCTGAGCTTCATTTGGACACTTCTTAAGTTGCCCATTGTGACGTGAAAAGGTCTGCCGGTGAGCATGCTATCAATGAGTTTGGTTACCTTTTGGCACGGGATGGCACGGATCAGTTTGCAGATTAGTCCTTGTCTCCAGACGGTGTCGTATGCAGCTGATAGGTCAATGAAAGCAACGGATGTTTTTTGCTTTCTTTGAAAACCTGCTTCGATATGTGTTGTTAGGGATAGGATCTGATCTGTGCAGCTGCGGTTAGGTCTGAACCCTGCTTGCTCAATAGGTATCACCCCCAATATGGTGTTACTAATTCTGTTGTGGATTAAGCGTTCCAACAGTTTATAGACACAGCTCAGCAGTGCAATCGGTCGGTAGTTTTGGGGTTGATCATTTGCTTTTCCTTATTTCAATATGGCTATAATGGAGGCATTTTTAAGGAAATGGGGGATTTCTCCTGATTTTAATTTATCTGTGTAGAAATCAGCCAGCCATTTCCTAGCATATTTGCCACAATGGAGTAAAAATTCTGGATGTATTTTATCGGAGCCGGGTGCCTTTCCAGATTTAATTTCTGATATTGCTGAGGTAATTTCTTCTGGAGTAAACTCGTCAGAGTATTCAGATGTAGGCGGGCATGCAGACTTTAGTATTTTTAGGTCTTGTTTTACTTTGGTGGTGTGGTCACGATCTCTAGGTGCCCTTGAGTTTGCTACAATGTGGGAGGCCACTCTGTTGGGAACTATTGGTACTTTGTCTCTAGTTGAGTGTCTGCTACTACCAAGTTTTCTAAGTAAGGACCACGCTTTTCTGCTTGATTTACTAAAGTCTAGTTTTTCCACAGTTTCCATCCATTTTTGCCGTCTGGCTGCATCCAAACTATGCAGCAGTTCGTCCGCAATTTCTCGGTCTTGGCTTTCGTTGTATTCTTGATACAATTTTTCGCATTTTTCATCCCATCCTGGGACATAATCTCTACGATATCCTCTGGGTATAGTTTTCTTCGCTGTAGATATAACCGCGCCAACAAACCTCATTTAGTTTGTACGTGTTGGGGTTATCCATCCGAGACATTTGTCCAATCTCGCAGTAAAAGTTGCCCGGTTTACGGCTTACGGCCCGGTGCCACGGTTTAGGCCAAAAAAGGGGGATTTAAAAATTATTATTAATCAATATCATACATTGGGCTAATGCACTCAGTAATTATTAATATAAAATACGTTCATAGTAGAAATGAACGAAACTGATTGTAAAAATGAATAGAAATGCTTGCAAGAATAACCGTATTTATTGTGGGAATGAACGAAATTAATTGTAAGAATAAACGGAAATATTTGTAGAAATAAACCAAATACGTTAGGAGAAATAACACTGTTATTGACACAACGAATAGTCTTCGTCGGTCAATTAACGACGTTGTTGTTTCAATGAATAGTGTCCGTTGACTCAATGAACAGAGTTCCTAATATCAATAAAGTGATATTATGGTATACATAATGAAAGTTCATCCATTCAATAAACGTAATACATTGGCTCAATTAACGAATATAATGAATTGATGAACATCTCTTTGTTGTTCCAATAAAACCAAGAATTTGACAAATTTTAAGTATTGCGTTTGTTGTCTGAATTAACATTTTTATTGATATTTTCGTTGAGTGTATCGAGAAACTACGGTAGTGTTGGTGTAAATTTGTCTTCCTCAGAGCCTTCTTGACAACAGGTAGACCTAGAAATAGTACTATCGGAGGATGTAGGGAGACAGATTTAAATCAAAACGAAACCGTAGATTTTCTTATTTTACTAATGCCATACTCTGTATTAGAGTACACAGACTCGTTTCATACAGGTTCTCTGAACTGTAAATTGGAATATTTTCTTAACGGTGCCTTTTGGTATGGTCATACCTGGCTTACACAGAGAACTTGAATCGTGTCGAAATTAATTTTACTTATTCCCCGTTAGAGGGCGTTCTAACCATACTGCAATATAAATAGTTTTATTTTTATATCGAGAGACTACGGTCGTGTTGGTGTAAATTTGTCTTCCTCAGAGCCTCCTTGACAACAGGTAGACCTAGAAATAGTACTATCGGAGGATGGAGGGAGACAGATTTGAATCAAAACGAAACCGTGATTTTCTTAATTTATTATAGTTGTTATTTGCCAATGGCAACCCTGTAGACAGCAAAGCAGAAAGAACAACGAAACTTTTAATTTGGATCTCCAAGGCTAAGAAAATAAAGCCACAAAAACATTTTTCATTAAGATATTAGACCACCACACAACGGCAAACGTTTCATTTTTAAATGTGATGTAATTAATAATTTTAATACGATCTCTTTATCAAGTGGTTAGTTTCGTGACAACAGCGCTTCACAGCCAAATATAAAAACATTTTACAAACAAGGAGAGAAAATTAGTTTTCTTGGTTGACAAATTGCGGTTGTTGTTTTTCAACTAGCTTACCAACAGCCATTTTTTTAAAAGCAACTAATAAATTTGTTTTGATATATGCTACTCAATCTTTTATACTTTTTAACGGGGTAGATTAGTTATGTAGGTACACTGCGCGTGAGAAAAAACGGACCACCCACAAAAGGGTTCATTTTTGATGTCTCGAATTTCCTAAACCTGTTGTCCGATTTAAGTGATTTTTTTCATATGTTATAGCCTCATTCTTTAACAATTTCGCTGTAATAATATTTTTGCTAGACAGGTAAATTGTCATTGTATACTTGAAACCTCTATACTCTGGGTATAGAGATTTTGAAGAAAAGAACTGACGAAATAGTGGGAAAATAAATGAGAAGAGATTTAAGACAAAAAGAAGAGGGGCTTAGCTCAGAAGGGCAAATTAAATTAGCAGAGAGACACTAAATCTCAAGTGGGTATTCGGGCTAGCTTCTATACACTGAATATTGGCTTTATTAGAGATACAAAAAGGAAAGGTTTGATAATGAAATTATAGCAACTAGGAAGAAAATGAGACCTGCAAACACAAGAGTGGAAGAAAAATAGATAAGAATGCTAGAAATAAAATAATATCGAGATACAACAAAGAAAGAAGAACAAAGGGCGCCAACTCGAACGAACAACTCGGCTCTCAGAACCAAGAAGTTGGGCAGGTTCGAGATTTTTGAAGTAACGAACAACTGGAACTCTATGACACTGGCTACAACCACCTGAAATACAAAATACTAAATACTAATCTTGTCTTGCTATATTATATACTGGTAATACAGACTGAAATAAAACATCAACCTTTCTAATAACAAATATATTAACAATAATAACTATATTATACATATATTGACAATGTAATATATAAATCAAACCATAATAACAGTGGTAGTGGGTGGTGAAATGGTCAAACAGGACCAAAAAGCCACTAACTTACAATTAACCACTACACACTGCGCTAAGTAAATGTATTAGTAGAAAATCCT
Source organism: Diabrotica virgifera virgifera (assembly GCF_917563875.1). NCBI lineage: Eukaryota > Metazoa > Arthropoda > Insecta > Coleoptera > Chrysomelidae > Diabrotica > Diabrotica virgifera. Next base: position 23,809,069 of record NC_065443.1, read on the forward strand.
AAGCAAAAGTCCGTGTGAATAGCACAAAGTTCTTACAACTAAAAGTTAGTAATATTCCCTAAATTGAACTCGTCTAGTGAGATACGTACACGACAAGAACGCTACGGTTACCAAAAATTAAGTATCTCATCTAGCAAACATACTAATTATTATATAATTGATTTATATAAATGAGCTGGTCAGACTCTTAATATACAATGTAAAAACCTACAAGACATACTCCCTATTTGAAATCCGCGACAAACCTTTAACGACCCCTTCCCTATCAAATTTTCAAGATACAATTATTATTTATAATGATTATTGAACAAGACCTAATTTTATTTATTTGAAACTACTACTTATATTAAATCAAAAAAAAACCAACGACCTAAAACCCTATCTATCAAGAAATATGTACCTAGTTTACCTCGATTGTATGCATACAAGAAGTTTACAGTGCAAGCAACTATAGAGTACCCAAAATATGTAAATAATAAGATTAAACAACTTATCTTAACCACAGTTCCTATTTAAAGTCCAGATAGGAATGAATTTCCTCTTGGCACGGCAAAAACTAGTGGGCTGCTGTGATGATAAATCCAATCCTGGATGTTGTGAAATAGGTAATATCCAATCCAATCAAAAGTAACTCTAGGGGTAAACCATGGCAAAGTTGCTAACAGTTACTGGTACATACTTCAAGTGACATAAATTATGCAAAGGAATGCAAAGTGACTAAGTTACTAAATTGCTATGTGACGACGTAACTAAGTGACTAAGTGGCGGAATCTACAATAAAGTTTATTAAATTTAGTTATTATGTATTTCAATAACAGTAGCAGTACATATTGAACAGGCCCAAACAAAGACATCAAATATTAGGTAGGTTAGGTATCCATATGTCATGTCAAAATTTCTGAAGTTTACTTCAATTCAGACATGACAGGGACGTGCGCATTAGATGTGCGTGACAGAAGGCTGTATAGATACTCGTTAAAACTTTTTATAAATCACAGATAAAAAAACTTAAGTAAAAAGCGTAACGATAAGATATAAAAGATATCAGAATTTAGGTTTGGACACTAGAAAAACTTGACCTTCAATGTTCTTTTCAAATATTTAAAGGATAATATGAGCTACAATTTGGAATTTAAATTTAACAGTAAAACCCTGTGGCCTTTATTGATTGTTCCTTTGTAAATGGAAATGAATATCATTATTATAATATGGATTATATATGAACTTAACTACATTGATGCAATACCACGAAAAATAATGAGAAATATATCAACAGTTTACTTACTTGGAAAGACGAAACACGCTGGCCTTAACCTTCTTTTATGTGAAAAAACCAAAGATAAATTGAGTTTTGATATCATCGCTATTCCCAAAAAAAATGGGCTAAAGGTTCCTTGATTTTAGTGATATATCTGCTCCATTTTATCCAAAATCTCGTCCAAATCCGCCACTTAGAAAAAAAAAACACAGCGTATTCGCCCTGAGTCTGACCAAAACTGAAGTTCCGATTCGGATCCGGATCGACAAAATCGACCGCCGAGGTTTTCGCGCGTGAGCAGAGAGATATCGTTCTTAAGTCGATCGACGGCGTCGCACACGGGATTTATTTAGGGGTATTTGATGAAATTTTATTGGGATTTATTTAGTTAATAGCGTAACTGCTACATTCTCCCTCATCTCCAGCAAAAAAAGGAAAACTCCCAAAGGATTCCTTTTTTTAAGGTTTCCTGAGCGAACTCACGCTAGGGCGAACCCGAAGATGGACACAGTAAAGGAGAAACGTGGTGGTATAAAACGATAATTATGGTAGGCTCAACAGCCATACTATTTGCTGAGGAGGCGGAACAAAAATCAGGAACGAAGTCATACAGACAGTATAAAGGCCACGCGAGATATATTTAATCATATTTGCAGAAAGTATAAAACATAGAAGGGATATGTAACTGACCGACAAAGGTAACTGACCGACATAAGTTATTCAACGCGATAATTTTAATTTAGTAAAACCAAAGATTGAAAAAAAAACAAACAATTACGCGTTAATCGCTTACATTCTAATATAATTATACAACCTTATAGAGTAAGTTAACTCTTAACACTACTTACTATCTACATTCTCATGTGTTAATAAACCATCATTAAAACTAAATTACGGGCGTTTATTAACAACCCCTAACACAATATTACCAGAACCATTCACAACAATCAAACTAAAACAAATCCTATTAACTTTACCCAACATTGACACTAGAGCGAACAAATTCTATTAATCACCCGAGAGTTCAATGAGGGACTAATTCATCAGGACTAGTTGAAACTACATCGCTACAAAGCTAAACCTATATGATATAGTTCCGGATATCAACAACAACTAAAAAATCAAGGTAAAAGATAATCCATAACATCTACTTGCTTTCGTAGCGATAGGAAGACACAATCTAGGTAAAGATACTAGCAAGCCCACTATACTCATGGTATAGGGTATGCTAAAAGGTAAAGATACTGGCAAGCCCGCATCTACTCGTGGTAGAGGGTATGCACAAAAGGTAAAAGAGAATAAAAATCCTAACTGTAATACCTAAACTGTACTATTGACGTGGTCCAATTCTTTACTCACGACCAGCACAGAGAAGGACAGATTCTTAGGACTTTATAATAATCAAGAGAAAGATAAGATATACATTCAATCAAGATATAGATAAGAGATAGACTCGTCAAGGTAAAGGTACGAGATAAACTCAAGGTAAAGATAAAGATAAATGCATCAAGGTAAAGGTACGAGATCAACTCAAACTAAAGGTAAAGATAAAGATAAACTCACATCTACCTTTTCATATTTAAGGTAAAAGAACATCTACCAACATAATGCTCAGTAGGGAGACAAATAAGGTAACTCACATACTCACATCAACTAATCCAAGCAAGTGGTAGAGACAGGTAACCAAACTTAAAGTAATAAGATATGTTAAAACTCAATTCATTTAAAAGATAACAGCATAGGAGATGACAACCAAGTTAAACAGACTTACTTACAGCTGAATATCAGAACGATCCAATTCTATATGACACATTCTAATTTCAACCTAAGAGACACTCTAGGAACAACTTATACATATTAATAGATTTCTGAGCCAAGTGAAGTGCACAAGTCCAGGGTGATCAGTCCTGAACCCACGCTAAACCCTGACACAGTTAAGTGAATACATAAGCTTTATGGGCATGGTCCGCGCGCCTGAACCATGCAAAGCCATAACTCAAAGAAATGTTTAAATGTTTTAACAGTGTTTTCTAAGTATCCCTATAAATACTCAGTTAACTCAGAATTTAAGATGGGGAAAATTCCCATTTTCCATCCTGTACCCCTATGATATGCTTTCTAAAAAAAATATATTGCCAACAAGAACATGAACAAGTTCATAAACTAAGATATTAACCAACATTAAGATAAGATAAAAAGCACAACAAACAGAAATTAACCAGGTAAACAAAATAGATAGACATATCTTAAATAACAAACTGGCCCTCACAATTTAATCTTCATCTGAAGATGAACCATCAGAATTATCAGACAAGTTATGTGGACCTACAGTCTTATCCTCAAGTAAATCTCTGACATGAAACCTTCCTAGTTTCCTGCCCGTGGAGGTTTCCTTCAACTCATAAATCAAAGGAGAGATAACCTTAATAACAGTGCAAGGTATGTATTTTTGACACAGCTTGGCAGATTGGAAATTCACTTTATCTGATTTGACAAAATTTTTCTTCAAAACGGAATCTCCAACTCTGAACGATAAGGCTCGCTTTCTCAGGTCATAACGGCACTTATTTCTATCATAAGATGCCTTTAAACGTTTGCGAACATCCACATAGATATCAGGAAGATGCTGAAGATCTTCTAAACGGTGTAGCTTATCTGATATTGCAGGAACATTAGTGGCATTATCGGATATCTTACCAAAGTAATCACCAGAAAGAGGAACATGACGACCAAACATTAAGTACGATGGAGGACATTTGGTTATTTCGTGAGAAGAAGTCCTGATAGCTTGTACTATAGAGTGGATATGAGTATCCCAAGCTCTCTGATCAGGAAAAGAATACGATCTTAGAGCAGTCACGATTGATTTGTTAACTCTTTCGGTATGATTAATTTGTGGATGATAGTTAGCATTGTACCAGATCTTTTGTACGTTGTATTTAGACATGAGATCACGAAAAGCCTTGGCTGTGAACTGGGGCCCATTGTCGCATGACACGATCTGTGGAACACCATAGATTAAGAAAACTTCATTCTCCAGATACTTGATAATTGCTGAAGTAGTTGCTTTAGACATTGTATGAACCAAAGGAAATTTTGTAAAGTAATCAACAACTACTAAGGCATATTGAGCACCTTTATACGACCTAGGATAAGGACCAATAATATCCAAAGATATAAGTTGGAATGGAAAATCGATCCGTCGATAACTACCCATTAAACCTGGTTGAGGAAGATTTGTAGACTTGCACGTACTACAGATTTTGCATCGAGCTAAATAAGCACGAACAGTATGGCGCATCTTCGGCCAGTAATAGAGCTCGGATATACGACGGAAAGTTTTGTAGAACCCAAAATGAGCTGCAGTAGGATGGTCATGAAAAGTGGCCAAAACCTCTGCTCTATTCGGAGTTGGAACGACTATCTTCCATTCCGACATTCCAGTAAGGGCATCCATAGAACTTAACACATGTTTATACAAAACACCATGCTCAACTTTAAAATCAGGAAATTTACCTGGAACATTCTGGACATCATACAACATTTTTCGATACCAGTCATCTGGTTGTAAAGTAGATAAGTCTAACAAATTAATATCAAAAGTTCTAGATAGTGCATCAGCGACTACTACACCTGCAGCTTTACGATGAACAATTTTATAATCATATTGTGCCAATTTTAAAATCCACCTAGCCAAACGAGGCGATGGGTTCTTCATACTCTGTAGCCACACCAAACTACTATGGTCAGTTATGACCGTAAATGAACGACCTTCAAGAAAATATCTGAAATGCTCAATACCCGTAATTATGGCTAACAACTCTTTTTCAGTTGTCGTATAATTTGTCTGGGCTTTATTTAATTTCCTGCTGGTGTAGGCTATAGGGTGTTCTTCTCCACCTACAATTTGATAGAGTACACCACCAGATGCTGTGTTTGAACAGTCATTAAATATAATGGCTTAGTGAAATCTGGGGCTACCATAACTGGGGAGTTGGTGAGAGCCTCCTTGATTTTAATGAAAGCTTCATTAGCTTCAGGAGTCCACACAATATTTTGTCCCTTTTTCCTATTGTGAAGTAAGTCAGTAATAGGGGACAACAAGGTAGAATAAGACTTAACAAACTTTTTATAGTAACCCACCATTCCTAACAATCGACGAACCTGGGTGGTATTCTTAGGCACAGGAAAATCACGAATAGCTGACACTTTGTCAGGGTCAGTATGTAGGCCGTGAGAATCAACAACATATCCTAAAAACTTAATAGAGTCACGACAAAAGCTGCTTTTATATAAGTTAATAGTCAAATTTGCATCTTTTAGATGCTGAAACAACTGTTGCAATACAGAGATATGAGTGTTGAAATCAGGAGTAATGACTAGAATATCATCAAGATAATATTGACAATAGGGATCTAAAGCAGGGCCTATTACCAAATCCATTAATCTACACATAGTCTGTGGAGCAGACACCAGACCAAAAGGCATTGTAGTAAACTGGTACAATCCTTTGCCACTTACTGCAAAGGCAGTAAGCTTCTTACTCTCTGTCCTCAAGTTAATGTTGTGAGTGGATACCTATACCAGTAATGTTTATTTGTTTGGTCCAGTCGTGAAATCCGTTAAAATGTACTGCTACAACTTCCGATAAACCTAAAATCGAAAAAACTTTTAATTCAAGGTAGTGATTCACTTTTAATGCTACTCCGGACTTGTAAAAATAGGTGAAATCGTTAAATTCAAGATATTTAAATTTTTAATTTTAATTTAATTCAATTTAATCTATTATTAATTATTTAACCAATCAAAACAAACAAATTTATTCAGTCAACACAGTATACTATAGCAAAACAAGTTTATTCAAGATATAGGTATAAGATAATCTCCAAAAAAAAAAAACCAAATTGAAGTACAACACTGAACGTTAAAGTGAGAATCTAAAAACACAATTACTGAAACCACCAAGATAAAAACACCAAAAATTAAAGGAGATATTTTCAAAGCCAAATGTAAAAGAAGCCACACGTTGAGTCTAGCCAATTGAAACCTCTATACTCTGGGTATAGAGATTTTGAAGAAAAGAACTGAAGAAATAGTGGGAAAATAAATGAGAAGAGATTTAAGACAAAAAGAAGAGGGTCTTAGCTCAGAACGACAAATTAAATGGGCAGAGAGACACTAAATCTCAAGTGGGTATTCGGGCTAGCTTCTGTACACTGAATATACACTGGCTTTATTAGAGATAAAAAAGGGAAAGGTTTGATAATGAAATTATAGCAACTAGGAAGAAAATTAGACCTGCAAACACAAAAGTGGAAGAAAAATAGATAAGAATGCTAGAAATAAAATAATATCGAGATACAACAAAGAAAGAAGAAGAACAAAGGGCGCCAACTCGAACGAACAACTCGGCTCTCAGAACCAAGAAATTGGACACGTTCGAGATTTTTGAAGTAACGAACAACTGGAACTCTATGACACTGGCTACAACCACCTGAAATACAAAATACTAAATACTAATCTTGTCTTGCTATATTATATACTGGTAATACAGACTGAAATAAAACATCAACCTTTCTAATAACAAATATATTAACAATAATAACTATATTATACATATATTGACAATGTAATATATAAATCAAAACATAATAACAGTGGTAGTGGGTGGTGAAACGGTCAAACAGGACCAAAAAGCCACTAACTTACAATTAACCACTACACACTGCGCTAAGTAAATGTATTAGTAGAAAATCCTAAGCAAAAGTCCGTGTGAATAGCACAAAGTTCTTACAACTAAAAGTTAGTAATATTCCCTAAATTGAACTCGTCTAGTGAGATACGTACACGACAAGAACGCTACGGTTACCAAAAATTAAGTATCTCATCTAGCAAAAATACTAATTATTATATAATTGATTTATATAAATGAGCTGGTCAGACTCTTAATATACAATGTAAAAACCTACAAGACATATTCCCTATTTGAAATCCGCGACAAACCTTTAACGACCCCTTCCCTATCAAATTTTCAAGATACAATTATTATTTATAATGATTATTGAACAAGACCTAATTTTATTTATTTGAAACTACTACTTATATTAAATCAAAAAAAAACCAACGACCTAAAACCCTATCTATCAAGAAATATGTACCTAGTTTACCTCGATTGTATGCATACAAGAAGTTTACAGTGCAAGCAACTATAGAGTACCCAAAATATGTAAATAATAAGATTAAACAACTTATCTTAACCACAGTTCCTATTTAAAGTCCAGATAGGAATGAATTTCCTCTTGGCACGGCAAAAACTAGTGGGCTGCTGTGGTGATAAATCCAATCCTGGATGTTGTGAAATAGGTAATATCCAATCCAATCAAAAGTAACTCTAGGGGTAAACCATGGCAAAGTTGCTAACAGTTACTGGTACATACTTCAAGTGACATAAATTATGCAAAGGAATGCAAAGCGATTAAGTTACTAAATTGCTATGTGACGACGTAACTAAGTGACTAAGTGGCGGAATCTACAATAAAGTTTATTAAATTTAGTTATTATGTATTTCAATAACAGTAGCAGTACATATTGAACAGGCCCAAACAAAAACATCAAATATTAGGTAGGTTAGGTATCCATATGTCATGTCAAAATTTCTGAAGTTTACTTCAATTCAGACATGACAGGGACGTGCGCATTAGATGGGCGTGACAGAAGGCTGTATAGATACTCGTTAAAACTTTTTATAAATCACAGATAAAAGAACTTAAGTAAAAAGCGTAACGATAAGGTATAAAAGATATCAGAATTTAGGTTTGGACACTAGAAAAACTTTACCTTCAATGTTCTTTTCAAATATTTAAAGGATAATATGAACTACAATTTGGAATTTAAATTTAACACTAAAACCCTGTGGCCTTTATTGATTGTTCCTTTGTAAATGGAAATGAATATCATTATTATAATATGGATTATATATGAACTTAACTACAATGATGCAATACCACGAAAAATAATGAGAAATATATCAACGGTTTACTTACTTGGAAAGACGAAACACGCTGGCCTTAACCTTCTTTTATGTGAAAAAAACCAAAGATAAATTGAGTTTTGATATCATCGCTATTCCCAAAAAAAATGGTCTTAAGGTTCCTTGATTTTAGTGATATATCTGCTCCATTTTATCCAAAATCTCGTCCAAATCAGCCACTTAGAAAAAAAAAAACACAGCGTATTCGCCCTGAGTCTGACCAAAACTGAAGTTCCGATTCGGATCCGGATCGACAAAATCGACCGCCGAGGTTTTCGCGCGTGAGCAGAGAGATATCGTTCTTAAGTCGATCGACGGCGTCGCACACGGGATTTATTTAGGGGTATTTGATGAAATTTTATTGGGATTTATTTAGTTAATAGCGTAACTGCTACATACTGAATGTACCAATCAAACTGTGTTTTTTCTCAAAGTTCACCGCTCCCTGTGGAATATTCTAGGATTTATCAAATACTGAAATTAAAATCCACCTGTAGTCTCAGGTTTTCTTAACAGTCTGTTTTTTGATTAATTCGCTTATGTTGGATAATAAAAAAGTTAGGTACTTTAAGAACTAGCCATGTTCTTCATCAATACAGGGTGTTCTAAATAAGTGCGACAAACTTTAAGGGATAATTCTGCATGAAAACATAATGACCGTTTGCTTTATAAACATATGTCCGCAAATGCTTCTTTTCCGAGATACGGGATGTTGAATTTTTCTTACAAACTGACAATCTATTTATTGCTCTAAAACCGGTTGAGTTGCGACAAACTTTAAGGGTTAATATGACGCGTAGGCTCGCCAAAGGAAAATATAAAATTCTTATTTGTATGTCAAAAAATGCTTAATAACTATCTCTTAAAACCTACCGAATTGCATTTGCATATTATCTTTTATGGTACCTCTTGGTATTTCTTTGGTGGATCAGCTTGTGATCAACCATTTCTAAACATTGATGATGATATTTTTAAATATCGAGAAAGTTCTGTGATGTAGCTCTTAAAGGGACTTTTAAACAATTTTATACCTTTTACACCTTTTGCAAAAATCTCTAAAAATTTTTTGACTGATAGTACATATACAAGCTACAGGAAAAATTCTTACTTTTCCTTGTGGATTATGAACAAATATGTTTTCCTATTTAGGTATCCACACCTACTGTATTCCGTTAGAATACAGTAGGTCCCGGCATAGGTCCCGGCATAGTAATTGTGGCCATGTATAATTTTTTGAAGTCCTGTGGAGCATTTGTGGTAACCATGGAGAATTTTATTATGACTCGGCTGAAATGAGTTTAGACTATATATTATTTTATATAATCCCAAGTTCCAGTGTATCGACCAAGTTCTGCGCAAGGTTTGTTCAAGTTAAAGTTATGATGCATCAATATTTTCTCCAATGAAGGCTGCTCTTATCAAGATCGGGAAATAAGTCTTTCGCTACCTTAAATTGACTATGATAGTGCTCAAAAAAGACAATTCCCATCTCCTCCTGTTTTAGCAACAAGATACTAGCGGTGCCATACAGAGATAATAGCTTCTAAGGTGTTCAAGGTAGACGAGTCTATTTACTTCTGTGTAATTATGCTGGGTTGATTTGTTGTAGACAGTCGTTGTTGCAGAATTACTTCAGCTATTGATTCCTTCTGTTGATGAGTTATTTGGATCGTGATTGTTCTTGTTTGTTATATCTACAAGACACCACATTCAACTCGTTCGTTGTTAGAACAGGTAAAATGTCAAATAAGGGATGTGTCGAATAAGGGCTTATACCGACAAGATGTTAAAAAAGGTGAGAAACAAGATTCATCCTGTATATTTAAATCTATGTCTAAAAAGCGCACGAGGACAAAAATAATTCTATTCCACCCGTTTATACCTGTAAGTAAATATTACCTTTACAAATAAAGTCACTTAATATATTGCATAGATATAGTCGACTCTGTATATCATACCACCTGGGAGTCCCGTTGCAATTATCTTGCAAGGCACCATCTGTAGATTTCTCTAGGCTCTTCTCCTAAGCATTGTAAATATAAGGTCATAGGTAACCAAATGCGGTGGATTAATAACATAAAGTTACGGCGAGTGTTTCTATGAATATTTTAGTAGCTGATATACAAAAATACTAATGAACTATAAGGAACGGAATAACTATATACATGTAAAGGAACAATGTTAAATTTTATGAAACAAAGGGATCATTTATTATTATTTTTTTATTCAAAACAAAGCTGCATCCTCCCTAAGGATATTAGCGACAACGGTTATAATTTACAATGCATACAAATTAATATTAGTAATATAACAATGGTAATACCTAGTACTTACATGATTAAAAATTTTGTACAACATATTGATACAAGATATATAACCTATTAGTGTTCTGTAATCAAAGTTATTTCCCAGTAACGTTTGCAAGCTATTCGAGATGCCATATAGACGTCTTTCAATAGTATATTTAGGACAATCAATTAAGAAAAGATCTGTACTGTCTGCTACATTACAAACGGAACATTTTGGAGCTTCGCTGTTTGTAAATAGGTGTGCATGTGTATACCTACTATGGCCCAGTCTCAGACGTGTTGAGATTATTTGGGATTTTCTGTTTATTGCTGTCAGTTGCCACGGAGAAATGTCACTTTTAATCAGTTTTAGTTTCGAAACAGAATTTTGCCACTCCCGGTTCCACGCACTCAACACTTTATTTTTGAAAAAGGCTTGTAGATCACTTGCTACACTCCGATGTTCGACCTCCGATTCGTCATTACCAATGACATCGCGAGCACTTACATGTGAATGTTATTTTTGACTTAATTCAGAAGTGTCACTGTCAGAGTCAGAAATTTCGTTACCAATCTGAACATACATTTTTTTCTTAATAGACCTTAATTCGTGCTTTATACTTCTATCTTTTAAGTGGGGATATACTTTTGTGAACATATCAGTTAGACTGACGTAATCTTTTGTATATTCTTGAATGATACTCAAGGGATCAGCAGAACCGATAATGTTAGTTAGAAGAATATCCAGTTGGTTGTAATTAAGAACGAAAGATGGAGAATGATTTTCAATAAACGTTTTTGCGAGTTCTAGTAGCACTGATACAGAGTTACTACTACCTTCCGTTGAAACCGTTTTGAAACAGTTTTAGATTTCTTAATTTTTTGCATAATTTTAGGCTCAAGGAACAACTTGCATTCTGTTGAAGAAAACTCGATTTCAGGTGAAGTTATATCATCAACGGTGCGCTTTTGAGAGTTGTATTCTTGAGCAATGTTTGTTTTCGTGGTTGTTGTGTTTGAATCGTGGGGTGATAACATTGGTTCTTTTAAAAGTTAATGTACATGTTGGTCTGCATTACTGGGAACGTGGGAGATTAACATTGCTTCTGATAGTGTATGTGTTTGTTGCGAAACTGCATTATGTAGGCTGTGTAAAGATTTTTCATTATTTGAATGTTGATCTTCTAGAACTGTTGATTCGGAACACTGAGATGCCTTGTGGCCAGGCTCCTTGCAATTGTAGCAGACCAAACCATCTTGTGATTTGTGATATGAAAATCCTATAAGAGGTATTATCAAACTTAAGTAGAAATGATTCCGGAAGTGTTAAATTGTGGTGACTGATGTATATTTGTCTCCTAAAACTGAGAATATGGTTATATTCAGGTAAAGTGGCACTAATTTTAAGGAATGTCATATGTGAAGCCGGTACTAAACCAATATTTTGTAATTCGTTGATAAGTATTTCATGAGGTATGGAGGGTCATACGTTGGAGAGGACAATTCTCTCTGCTGGTGTTATTAATTTCCTAGCTCGAACAATTTCGCCTTGAATTTCAATGTATCCGCTGTTGGTAATGAAATCTTCTACCAGTTGTTTGCTAGATAGGTACATACAGATGCGATTGTTAGACAGTCGAGAGCAGAATATAATATTTTTGGGTTGGATTATATTTCCCAAGGGGATTAGGTATCCTTGGAGTTTGGTATTGTCTAGTGCATTAAAAATGATCGCGTTCGCTTTAGAGGGAAACTGAACTTTTGATGTTGTTAAAGAATATGTTTGTGAGACATTTTGTTGATATTGGATATTGGATTCCATTGTGGTAACATTATTTTCCATTGTTAATTAATTTCATTAAACACTCTTTGTCAATAAAAAGGATCCGACCGTGACCACTTGAAAAAACAGGTATATGGGTCTGAATCAAGACAAGTGTAATTAACGCGAAACCACTGATAACGAGAAATTGTTTATAATAGAATTAACAAACTGTCCTAATATATTAAATTCATAACGTTTTTACAAAGAAATTAATTAAACCTTATACACTTACAGTTATCGACTATAATTAGGCACAAATTCACAATTTATAACTTTGTTTTGCCGCTTAAAAATAACAATTTTACGGAGTTCGTGTTAGGAATAGCATTACTTATCTCCATGCAGGGCCTAACCGGATCATTTATTTATTTGTGCTTGCTAGCTCAAGATACAATCAAATTTTATTATATTCTTTTCTGAGTTGCAAACTTTAACAACTTAGTTGTACTTTTAATAGTCCAATAAAAGGTAAATAAAGGCTAAGTGCCTTTATTTACCTTTTCAATTGGTTTTATTGTAAGCGAGATGGCTCTACAGATACTGTTTTGTATTTACTTCAACAATTCAAGATTGCTCACGACCTGAGTTTATAGAGATTTGAATTTATAGAGATTTATTAGTAAAAAATTCGCAGTTTGTGGTAAGTCTAATTAATTCTCTTAATTTATTTAAACAATGATAGAGATTTTCCTTTTTTTAATTGTTTGTTTTTGCACGGCTAATCGTTGAACTTCATCCATCTCATCAATTTCCCTATTACCGTTCTTTTACCGTCTATCTGGAAGCTGTTTCATTGTCGAATTCTGTACGCTGTCAGAAGAGTGTCTTATACCTGCTTTGGTTTGATATAGTTATCGATTAGTTAACCGTAAACGGTTATCGAAATAGGAAGGAGGCGTAGTTATCGGTGATTAGTAATTCACCGCGACTAAATCACCGTTAGTGAAATAACGTACCACCACTAATATATACGACTTGTTATATTAGTAATAATAAACGCAAAAGTGGTTTGGTCTGTTCTCCTCCCTATATTGCTTTCAACTCACTTTATGTAAGATGGCAATCTTAGATTCCTCCCATTTGGAGCTTTTCGTTCCTTTCTCACACAACGGTAATAAATTTCAAGGACGTTCAATTAATAGCGACCCTTCCTATATACAGCTTTTAACAGCAGACCATTCGTTGCCATTCTTTTGTTTCGATTTTTGTTCGTGAATATCTTCTAATTCCGGAGGAGGACTATTTACGACTAAATAGAACTCACAACAGAAAACTCTACAACCTTCAATTCTATTCATTGTTTGAAACTATGCAACTACCACTTTACTGAAGCCCAACCAATTCCTTTTAATAGTTACATTGTCCGGGTTTTATTAAAGTATTTTAGAGCCAATATACAGGTGCAATATTCGCCTAGAAATAGTCTAAAAGGACACTTTAGGATACTTTTATTGGCCCGTTAGAAACTACAGTATGTATATGTCACCGATTCTTACAGTTTTACATGTGCTTCTAAAATATAAAAGCTATAAAAATTTGCCATCGCTATTTGTAATAAAGACCACCTATTCCTTTGTTTTACTTTGATATTGTTCGACAAACAAGAAAATATTTTCCAAAGCAGGTACGAATAAAATTTTTATAGTCCAGGTGAGATCTGTTGAAAGCAGACCATATTATACGCCAGTCAATGGGAGCAAGAATAGGATATTACCTCCCAATTCTATCCTACTGCATGGATTTTAATGAACTTTTGGGCCTAGCCTCTAATCTCCTAATTCAAAGTCTACCCTATGCCGATGTGTGCTTTTATCTTTGGGGTGGTTCCCACCCCTTCTTAGGGGTGGAAAATTTTTTGGTTAAAGTTACCACGGAATTTGCTAGAGAACCTAATTCTAAGCAAAAACTGTTCCATATATTTTTTTAAAAACTCGATACTTTTTGAGACATTCGTGGTTGAAAATTGGCCATTTTCATTGAAACATAATACCTTTTCGAAAGGTTTTTTGCGAATACCTTAAAACTATGCATCTAACAAAAAAACTATATAAAATATTTTTGTAGGTTATAAAAAAACAAAGAGACACTTGACTTCATAAATCTTCTAGTTATAATACAATAAGAGATTTGGTAGGTGAAAATAGTTTGTTTCTTGGTACATTCTCAAATTGGTGTATTCAACTTGAAATAACAGAGAAATGGTCGATTTTAGGTGTATAATTCCACTAATACCTTTTGTAGTGATTGAAAAGACCTTTAAAATGAGCTATATTAAAAATCCATTACATAAAAATAAGCGAGATATGCTGCAAACAAAATTGATAACCAATGTATTTTAAGAAAAAATGAGAAGTAATTTTAACCTTCTTCCACCAAAACGTAAATGCATCGTTTTCCTTCTACAGTACCTTTTATTATAGTGTTATTTCTATGTTTAAAAAGTTGGGCGGGTTTAAAGTGAATGGTTTTTGAAAAAAAAATAGATCAAATTATAGAGCGCATTCATAAAATTTCTTAAAAATTTCTTAAAAATCTTCGGTTTTCTCCACGTAACTTGAAAATGATAAGAGATACAGTAATGAAAAATAAAAAGGAAATTGTTATCTGAAAGAGCCCTACATTTTTGTGTGGTATATTTGTGGTATCTTTTATTTTTTCGAGTTACATGAAGGAAAAGGAAGATTTTAAGGAAAATTTAAAAATGCGCTCTATAATTTGATCTTATTTTTTTCAAAAACCATTCATTTTAATCCAGGCCAACTTTTTGAACATAGAAATAACACTATATTAAAAAGTATTGTAAAAGGAAAACGATGTATTTGGATTTTGATGGATGAGGGGTTAAATATACTTCTCATTTCTTCTTAAAATACATTAGTCCTCAACTTTTTTGCAGAATAGTCAAATTCATAGTCAAATTTGATTTTTTAATAAAAAATTAAGTAATCGTGTGGGGAAAAATAAATATGCCATTTTAATTGCGTATTTGTCTAATTTGTAAAATTCATATTAGAGTTTTCAAAAAGCATATACAGGGTGAAATTTTTTCTAAGACCCAAACGAACTAATTTTTTAAAGCCGGACCTGATATTTTTCTAGTTTGAATAAATCAGTTGATTAGGTGGTAATAGTGTAACGATTGACCAAAATAAGAGACACGTCGATCTGACCGTTCAAAAATTATGACGAATATAAATTTCTGTCAAAATGCGAAACTCTCCCTGTATATTATTAAACAAGGGGAGCAGACACTTTTTAATGGTCATTTGTTATTTCCCATAGGAGCCTATATACGAGGTAGGAGTATGTACAGTTCCTCATGACTAACCCTGTATATTCTTGATTGCTTATGTTAGGTTAGCTGCTATCCCTATTTTTGTCATTGTTTTGCATAGGCCTTTCTACGGTCTACAAACGCCATGTGTACATCTCTGTTCTTAGCTCTTTGATTCTCTATTGTCTGTTTTTTTTTTATTCTCTACCGATTTCTCTTGCACTTTACCGATTTTACCTTCTATACTGTTCACTATGTTGCTCCTGAGGATTCTAACATACAGTCTTCCCATTGCAGCGATGATGATTATTTCTCTGTAGTTTTCGCATCCTTAGAATAGAATAATAATTAAAACAGAACCAATAGAATATAATTAAAAACCAATCAATATTTTTTAATTCAACAGCATTTTTTCTAATCATAACAAAAATCTGGATACCTAATCCTCTGCGGAGAATCTCTTAAGCATTCAATTTATTTAATGGCCGAACAATTATTAGTTTCTAAAGTAACCGCAGCTCTGTGAAATTGCAGTATTAATCATTAAGTTTAGTCATCCTTGTAATTAGGGCAATTGCTCACCCTGTATTAAGCTAATCGAAGCTGACTGGCATTGATGTATTTCCGTGATAACGCCATCAACGTTTGAAATTTCGTTAATTCTACGTCATTGGATCGAATAAAGCTGCATAAATCACATTCTGTTATATAGGTAACATTTTTAAAACCAGGGATTTAATATCTGCGAAGATTACTTCGAAAACAGTCGGAATTTGAATCAATACATGTAAAAATGTTGAACCTTATGAATATACAATGAAAACTGACAAAAAGAGCTTAAATTGAAATAATTGAAAAATGCACGATGGATACAGGACATGCCTTTTACAAATTAGAAAAGAAGCAATACAAGCCAAAAATATATCTATTCAAAATGTGCGTTCAATTTAAATTGAAAGCTTATTACACAATTTTCATTTAAAATCAAAAAAACACTCAAAGATAACAAAATTGTTTAGTAACGAATGAGTCTGTTTTGGCATCCTAACCTGATTGACTTCCGTGGCATTCTATGTCTATTTTATAATTTATTAACTTTTTGTTTTTATTGATGTGGTACATTTCGAGAAATAATATTTTTTAAATTGTTTTCTATCTCTAAGATCTTGACATCTGGTAAATTAAATATGTGACCTATTGTGTTGGAATGGTGTTACTGCACAAGAATTTTTCTGTTTTGCAGTCACTTTTGTGCTGCGTTATCCTTTGTTTTAACTACCTCGATGTTTGCCCTATATACATTTGAGACAAAAAAGTTGATAAATGAAGTTATGAGAATTGGTGTCTCGTCTTCGAGAATAAGCTGTAATTAGATATATGCTGTTGCATTTAGCTATTTTGATTTTAGGAATTCCGCTCAGCACTCTCAGCAGCTTAATGATAATGTTGATTAAGCCATTTACTTAGTGTAACTTTTTCTATATAAGGGGATCTGTTGGTTGGTTATCAGTTGCCCATCATATAAGTCTGAATTGTAGGTTGGTTGCTTGAGATTTTTTCTAGGGTAGCCGTTGTTCAAGAATATGTAGTATAAATCGCTGTGGTAAACTTTTGATTTTAAATTTTGTTAACCATAATTATGAAGGCATTAGTTTAGGCAACATAGTAATAATTATTTCAGCCGATGTGATTTTATGTGATGTGATGTGATACACGAAAATGTTAGCACCACAAGATTGCTAAAAAGTAAAAAATTGCAATTTTATTGGTATCCTTTATTTCATACCTTCACAATAGATGGTTCAGAATAAAAATATTTATAAAAATATAAAATATAAAAATCGTTTAATTAAAAACAGCACTTTAAATGTAATTATCAAAGTATCCTCATACATTTCTAAGCAAACATTACAGGGATACAGATTATTTATAAAAGATCTGATAAAGCCGCAAGTAACTCAGTAGGGAAAAGAGAATCTTAATCAAAGCACTGGGATTGAGCACATGTAATATTACCTGTACGAATACTAAGCAATAAAAATAAAAAACTCCTTTGTAAAAGTTTAACTGACCCTTTCAATAATAGGGAACTTGCTCATTTTTTTTATTACATAATAATGTTCAGTTTTGTTTAAAAATGAGATTTCAAAAATTTCAGGCTTCAAAAACTCGTAATAACTTATAGATATAGCAAATTTAAAGTCTTCTGCGGTATAAAATAGTTCAAACGACCCGTGACGTCACATAGTTTTATTATATAGTTATGATTATGGTTATATTTAGGTATATACTTCTTCTCCTTCTTTAGTTTATTGACCTCCACCTACTTGGGTATTTGGCCAGGTCATCTTCGCGGAATAAGAGAAAATTATTTATATTCTAATGACATTTATCATATGTCATTGTGATAATATTATATACCAGTTTGTTGAGATTGGAGTTTGATAAAGTTTTTGAAGGAAAGGAAAGAAGGTTTACTATGGAAAATAAAACCATTTTGTAAAAGTACAAGTTTTCTATGAATAGTTCAAACGATCAAAAACACTTGTGACGTCACATAACTGTATTTTCTACTGACGTTGATAATGTATAATTTAAAATTATATACAATTTTGTTTACTTTCTTGGAGCAGAATGTAAACATATATCCGGATGACGTCACGACGCGTTTTGGGCTATGTGCAATAATTTGAATTTGGAATCGTCTTTAGGGGCCAAACGAAAGACAAACAAAACTTTTTTATCTTTGATACATGTTTTAAATTATGTTCTGTTGTGATTTATAACATTTTTTTCGAATTTAAAATTTTATGCAAGTTCCCTATTATATGCAGGCCGATTTGTATTCCACAGTGGACACATTTTATCGATAAAGATAAGTGTAACTTGCCAACCCCCTCCTTTCCTGTATACCTAATAAACCTTTAATTTCCCAATTAACCAAAATATACTAAATAAACGAAATTTGCAACATTAACAGGAATTTTTAATAAATTTAACTAAATAAAATCTACTAAATTATGGTAGGGGAGCCCAAGCGGGATTTTTGCAGTTACTCGAGCGCGTCAGATTATTACATGGGGAGAAACCTTCTATCCTGAAAATGTACCTCTAGCATATTATAGTGGCTCTTAATGCAAGGGAGTTCGTTAAGGGGACCGAAAAAAATCTATCCTTAGAAAAACTCGAAATCGTCAGATTAAGATAAGGTAAGTTAAGAACATGCAAAACAGTGTATAATATTTCAAAAATCTGACGATTTGCGCGGACCGTAAGGAAATGGGCAGTCCCAAAGTTTCACCAGAAAAAAGCGAATATTTCGCGAAATCAATGACAGACCGAAAAACTAAAAAATACGTGTTTAATATTTTTCAAAAATCTATCGAATGATACCAAACACGACTTCCCACGAAGAGGAGTGGGGGTAAATTTAAAATTTTAAACACGAATCCCGCGATATTTCGCGAAATAAACATCAGATCGAAAAACTGAAAAATACAGTTATTCAATATTTTTGAAAAATCTATCGAATGGCACCAAACACGACCCCTCCCCGGAGGTGAGGTGGGGGGTTAGTTTAAAATCTTAAATGGGAACCCCTATTTTTTATTGATGATTCGGATTCCTTACGTAAAAATAAGAAACTTTTATTCGAGACATTTTTTCGAACTATGGATAGATGGCGCTATAATCTAAAAAACGATTGTTGGAAATGGAAAATTAAATTAAAAATGGAAAGTCCCCACTAAAATGGAAAACTTTACTTAACTTTTTTTGGTTTTAGGACCTACTCTTCACAACCCAATAGGTCCGCATAATGCTCGAGTGACTGCACATTTAGCATACTTTGCTCCCCTACCATTAGCTGTTTGTAGTAGCTAATTATTTGGCGGTTATTGTTTTCCAAATTGACGACTGACTCACATGGTTTCGATGTGATAGGCCTACTCTGAGCTACTACAAAATTTTGGCATCAAGTGGTTTAAAACAGTTTTTTGGTGACATTTCGCCGAAGCCGTAGCTTACATATTTGCAAATTACATGCAAATTCACCTATCACGCTACATAATTTTTTCGATTTGTAGTTGTTTTTTTCAATACTTGCTTTAACCTTGAGCCGTTATTCAGTCTAATGCTTTCCTTGATTTCCCTAATCCATCCACGCAATTATCAGAATTAGCAATTTAAATGTCACACACATCCATATTCATTCATAATCGAAGACACGTGAGAATTAGCGTACATATTGGTCTGATAACATACCTTTACGTACAGCAACCTGGAATTCCCATTACAATGAACGAGAACTCCCTGATATTAATCCTTTATAAGTATTTTGAGATGAAAGACGATCCTATGCATAGAATTTGCATGCTAGAATATTGCCGTCCTATTGACGGTTGAGAGTTAAAATTATTGCGACAAATTTCAAAAAAGTATCTAATATCTAGTTCAAATAAACAGAAAATATCGTGTACCAATATTATTCACACTTAAAATCGTATACCTACTTTTGATATGCGGATAATTTGTGTTCTTGTTTGTGTCGTTTGATTATTTTAGGAACCCGATCAGGGAACTAAAAATTTTACGAAAACCTCCAAAAAATAAAGGAAGGATGAAAATTTGGGAATAGGTAGTTGAAATTGTCTATTATTATATAAAAAAAAGTTTACAATTCTACATCCCCTCCATTTTACAAAAATTGGAAAATACGGGGTGAAAATTTTTTTCTCGGGGTTAAAAAATATACGTTCAAAATAAGTCCGGAATTAAATAAAATGACTAATTTTAAGTAACTTTTGTTCTATAGAGTTTTTTACTAAGTCAATACTTTTCGAGTTATTTGCGAATGAATGTGTTCATTTTTAACCAAAAAAAAATGTTTTTGGACGGTTTTTCGGAGATAACTCAAAAAGTAAGTATGTTAGTGAAAAAAATATTCTTAGTAAAAATATAACTTATAAAAAATTGAAAAAAGGTGTATGCGTAAGGTCTGCAGACCCAGTAGAAGCAGAGTTGCAGCTAATGAAATGTAGGTTCTTCTTCGTCAAATTCCAAATCAAATATTTCAATGTGAAATAACCAAAAAACGGAGCACTTTTCGGGGAAAATTCATTACAACTTTTTTAAAGTGTTTAAAAAAGGTTTAGTTTTATTTTTTAAAAAAACTTCTAACATTAAAAGTAAGTGAGTTATGCTCAAAATATTGTTGGTCCCTTTTATTTTTTGATAAAAAAATGGCGAAAATCACCCCTTAATTAGCTTCTTAAGTAAAATTAATCGTTACCGCTTTACAAGTTACTTTACTTATGTATTGTTTATATTATCTATAAGTTTCATTGGTTCAAAGTGCTCAGTTTTGAAAAAAATTGGGTTTAAAATAAAACATTTTTTTTAATTTTGTAAAAAATTGTAATGGTTTATGGAATTAAATATTAATGGAATATTAAAAACAATTAGGAATACCAAAAATCTCAAAGAGTAATAAAATGTACGTTTTGCTTTTCTGAATATTTCTGATTTTTTGTTTTCTTGTTAGACAAAAATTGGTTATGCTATGGTTGTTCAAAATTTGCCTAAACTCGTGATTAGTTACTTGTTCAAGCAATTTTAACTACAGCTTTTTCAAAACGAAGCACTTTGAACCGATGAAACTTACGGATCATATAAATAATACATAGACAAAGTAACTTGTGAAGTGGTAATGTTAAAATTTATATGTGATGCTAATTAGGGGGTGATTTTCGCGATTTTTTAAACAAAAAATAAAAGGGACCAACAATATTTTGAGCGTAATTCACTTACTTTTATTATCACAAGTTTTTTTTAAAAAACAAAAATGAACCTTTTTTTAAACACTTTAAAAAAGTTAAAATGAATTTTCCCCTAAAAGTGCTCCGTTTTTGGGTTATTTCACATTGAAATATTCGATCTGGAATTTGACGAAGAAGGACCTACTTTTCATTAGCTGCAACTCTGCTTCTACTGGGTCTACAGACCTCATGTATACACTATTTTTTATGGGCTATATTTTTGCTAAGAATATTTTTTTCGTTAAAATACTTACTTTTTGAGTTATCTCCGAAAAACCGTCCAAAAACATGTTTTATTTATGTCGGTAAAGTCAGCAGCACCACTTCATAAGACCAAATTCAGACTAAGACTATATTTTATTGCTAATTTATTGCTAATTTATTACGCAAAGGAAAAATTTATTGCTGTAGCCGTTTCCGAGAAACAGTGGGTGCTGCTAGCTTTACGGTAAAGCTAGCAGCACCCACTCTATATCTCGGCAATGAAAAGGAGTACAGGGATCATTTTAACGGCATATTTTATTGCTATTTAATTGCTCTTGATTGGTATATTAACCAATCCTGAAAAGCTATCCCATCATCCCCTAGCGTAAAACTCACCCCCAAAAAGATGATGAAAATCGAAAATTTAACACCAAGGAATTAATTGCTAATTTATTGCTAATTTATTACGGAAAGAAAAAATTTATTGCTGTAGCCGTTTCCGAGAAACAGTGGGTGCTGCTAGCTTTACGGTAAAGCTAGCAGCACCCACTCTATATCTCGGAAACGAAAAGGAGTACGGGGATCATTTTAACGGCATATTTTATTGCTATTTAATTGCTCTTGATTGGTATATTAACCAAACCCAAAAAACTACCCCATCATCCCCTAGCGTAAAACTCACCCCCAAAAAGATGATGAAAATCGAAAATGCAACCTCAAGGAATTAATTGCTAATTTATTGCTAATTTATTACGGAAAGAAAAAATTTATTGCTGTAGCCGTTTCCGAGAAACAGTGGGTGCTGCTAGCTTTACGGTAAAGCTAGCAGCACCCACTCTATATCTCGGGAATGAAAAGGATTACGGGGATCATTTTACGGCATATTTTATTGCTATTTAATTGCTCTTGATTGGTATATTAACCAAACCCAAAAAACTACCCCATCATCCCCTAGCGTAAAACTCACCCCCAAAAAGATGATGAAAATCGAAAATTCAATCCCAAGGAATTAATTGCTAATTTATTGCTAATTTATTACGGAAAGAAAAATTTTATTGCTGTAGCCGTTTCCGAGAAACAGTGGGTGCTGCTAGCTTTACGGTAAAGCTAGCAGCACCCACTCTATATCTCGGCAATGAAAAGGAGTACGCGGATCATTTTAACGGCACATTTTATTGCTATTTAATTGCTCTTGATTGGTATATTAACCAAACCCAAAAAACTACCCCATCATCCCCTAGCGTAAAACTCACCCCCAAAAAGATGATGAAAATCGAAAATTCAACCCCAAGGAATTAATTGCTAATTTATTGCTAATTTATTACGGAAAGAAAAAATTTATTGCTGTAGCCGTTTCCGAGAAACAGTGGGTGCTGCTAGCTTTACGGTAAAGCTAGCAGCACCCACTCTATATCTCGGCACTGAAAAGGAGTACAGGGATAATTTTAACGGCATATTTTATTGCTATTTAATTGCTCTTGATTAGTATATTAACCAATCCTGAACATCTACCCCATCATCCCCTAGCGCGAAACTCACCCCCGAAAAAATTATGAAAATCGAAAATTCAACCCCAAGGAATTAATTACTAATTTATTGCTAATTTAATACGAAAAGAAAAAATGTATTGCTGTAGCCGTTTCCGAGAAACAGTGGGTGCTGCTAGCTTTACGGTAAAGCTAGCAGCACCCACCCTATATCTCGACAATGAAAAGGAATACAGGGCCCATTTTAAAGGCATATTTTATTGCTAATTAATTGCTCTTGATTGATATATTAACCAATCTCTAAAAACTACCTCATCATCCCCTAGCGGGAAACTCACCCCCGAAAAAATTATGAAAATCAAAAATTCGACCCCAAGGAATTAATTACTAATTTATTGCTAATTTATTACAAAAAGAAAAAATTTATTGCTGTAGCCATTTCCGAGAAACAGTGGGTGCTGCTAGCTTTACGGTTAAAGCTATATCTCGGCAAGAAAAATGGGTACAGGGTCCATCTTGGCGACCAATTTTATTGCTAATTATTTTTAATAATTCTGTCAAAATTCCTTCATGTCAATTCTGTAAATATTCTGGACGCTACCGGAGAAGCCCCTGGAACGAAAATAATAAACAAAAACCAAAAGTGGTCAACGAAAACACCATGGTTTACACTAGAGGTTAAATAAAACTGTCACCAAAAAAAGAAAGCTTTCCTAAAATATAGGTCAGAAAAAACGAATGAATCATATGAAAACTATAAAAGAGTAAGAACTGAAACTCATCAATTGGTAAGAAAAACAATAACAGATTATACTGGGAAAGATTCACAAAAGGACTAGAGATGGATTTCTATGGACAACAGAAACAAGGCGCTTCATAAGATAACAAAGAAGCGAAATGAAAGAACTAGTTGAAATAGAACACATAAAAGAGGATACGTGGGTGGCCTTCCTGACAGAAATTTTTAAAAAAGAAAACGAAAAATCTTTACCAGAAACACCAAATAAAATCAAATACCAAATGAACTCTTATAATATGGTGGTGTACAACAACTACAACTTCTTATTCATAAAATAATCGCCACGAACAGAATACCAGATGAATGGAGAAGAGCGATCATGCTGAGGTTCTTCAAGAAAGGAGATAAGAAGGACCCCAATAACCATCGAGCAATAAATCTTTTAAATACAACACTCAAATTGACAACAAGAATTATAGCGACAAAGATAAACGAACGAATAACTCTGCAAGAGGAGCAGCAAGGATTTCGGACAGGAAGATCATAATGCACGGATATGTCTGTAAACCTGTATTGCCCCAGTTCCCAATATATATTTTCATAACTGTAGCAGTTAGTGCTAGGTTTGTTCTAGTTTGTTCTGTAATTTTAAAGTTTGTTCTAAAAAAATAAAAGAGTTATTCAATATACAATATGGCGCTCCAAGTTTACGTAAAGTTGTATTGCCCATATAGAATCCAAACGATTAGAGAAAATCTGAATAAACCACAAGTTAGTGCTAGGTTTGTTCTGCATTTTTGCCAAAGCGTGTAATTTGTTCTGTATAAACAAAAAAGATATACAAGATATAATGTGGCGCTCCAAGTTTACGTAAAGCTGTATTGCCCATATAGAATCCAAACGATTAGAGAAAATCTGAATAAACCACAAGTTAGTGCTAGGTTTGTTCTGCATTTTAGCCAAAGAGTGTAATTTGTTCTGCATAAACAAAAAGATATACAAGATATAATGTGGCGCTCCAAGTTTACGTAAAGCTGTACTGCCCATATAGAATCAAAACGATCAGAGAAAATCTGAATAAACGATAAGTTAGTGCTAGGGTTGTTCTGCATTTTTGCCACAGCGTGTAATTTTTTCTGCATAAACAAAAAAGATATACAAGATATAATGTGGCGCTCCGAGTTTGCGTAAAGCTGTACTGCCCATATAGAATCAAAACGATCAGAGAAAATCTGAATAAACCACAAGTTAGTGCTAGGTTTGTTCTGCATTTTTGCCAAAGCGTGTAATTTGTTCTGCATAAACAAAAAAGATATACAAGATATAATGTGGCGCTCCAAGTTTACGTAAAGCTGTATTGCCCATATAGAATCCAAACGATTAGAGAAAATCTGAATAAACCACAAGTTAGTGCTAGGTTTTTTCTGCATTTTTGCCAAAGAGTGTAATTTGTTCTGCATAAACAAAAAAGATATACAAGATATAATGTGGCGCTCCAAGTTTACGTAAAGCTGTACTGCCCATATAAAATCAAAACGATCAGAGAAAATCTGAATAAACCACAAGTTAGTGCTAGGTTTGTTCTGCATTTTTACCAAAGCGTGTAATATGTTCTGCATAAACAAAAAAGTTATACAAGATATACATATGTATAATGTTTCGCTACAATTTTGCGTAAAGCAGTACTGTCCCATATTATAGAATTAAAACCATTGAAGACATTTTGAATATACAATATACGTCATTCCACGAATATAGGACTGTTTTGGATTATCGAGACAACGAATATTTTACTGTGCAACATAAGCAGTACGAAAGTAAATTGCTCTAATAATTATTTCAATAAGCAACAATGTAATTTGCAATTTAGTTTTGTTCTTCATATTTTGCACAGTAAAATATTCGTTGTTAAGATAATCCAAAACAGTCGTATATTCGTGAAATGGATGAACCTAAATAGACCATATTATAATAAGTTAGTGCTGGGTTTGTTCTGCATTTCTGTCAAAGCGTGAAATTTGCGCAAAAACAGTTACACAAGATATTATGCGTTGCTCCAATTCTACCTAAATGTACTGCCCCATAATATAAAATCCAAAAAAAAATTGAATAGGCTAACTTTGTTATAAAGCCCATTCACAATAATTCTAAGAATTGACTTATGCAGAATTTAAGAGTAACCCGCTGATAAAGTCGAAGCAATAAAGGGATTTCACGTAAATATAAGTATTGAAATGGGCCGGCTTAAGAAATTTTATATTTCATTTGGTATTAACTTAACATTACATATTTATTTTAAATAAATATCTAGATAAATAAGGGAAAAATACAGAAACTGATAGAGTATTAGAATTAATTAATTATTATATTTTTCTGTGTGGATTCTTTATTAAATATATCCCAATTTTGAAAGTAATTAACAATTTTTGTTATGTTATAGGTATTTTCCTAAGAAGTGCGGAAAGTAATACTTTTCTGCACGCGATTGCGCGAAGCGGAGTTCGGCAATTAGTCGAGTGCGGAAAATAGACTTTCCGCAATATTTTTTCTACGAGCGTTTAAAAAATGACCAAATCTTAATCAATTAATTGGGTCTATTGAATAAAAAGAAGCATTTTCTTTTACTTCCTCGTATTTAAGTATTTACTTAACGGTAATTGAATAAAGCATTAAAGAAATGACTTTATTCAATTAGTATTAAGTAAATACTTAAATACTTGTAAGTAAAAGCAAATACTTCTTTTTATTCAATAGACCCATTGAATTAATTGCACATTCTGAACAAATGCACCTGCTAGGTTTGTTCAAACAAATGCAGAAAGTCATACTTTTCCGCACGCGACTGCAGTTTGCCGAACGACGCGAAGCGGGAGTTCGGCAAGCAGTCGAGTGCGGGAAAGAGACTTTCTGCAAGTGTTAGGAACAATATTTTTTCTACGAGTCTTTAAAAAATGACCAAATCTTAATCAACTAATTTAATTAATATGAAAATACATACACAAATTAATTATTTGACAAGGTTGTCAAAACCAAAGTTTCAGCATAATTGGTTAGCATGACGACGATCTTGGTTTCCATGACGACGATTCAAAACCACTGTTATTGTCTACTGATTTGACTTTCGAATATTATGTCAAAATTATTTTATTTCATCGAATTCTCGCGTTAATTTCATTAAAACATAAACACAATAAGATATATTTGAAATAAATTAGTAAATAATATCTATATATTAGTTTATTGCATGTATTATAATTACTTTAAGGCCATATTAACATATCTGAATTAACACGCGTGCGGAAAAGTAAAACGCGTGCGGAAAAGTAAAACGCGTGCGGAAAAGTAAAACGCGTGCGGAAAAGTAAAACGTGTGCGGAAAAGTAAAACGGGTGCGGAAAAGTAACACGCGTGCGGAAAAGTAAAACTTTCTAAACTAAAATGCGTGCGCGAAAGTAGACATTTTTGCACGCTCGTAGAAAAAAATAAATTGCAAGTGAAATAATAAAATATTGAAATGAAAATTAAAATACAGACCGGACCTGATTCCGAACCACAAAGCGTGTTTAATTTCAGCTCCGATATACTCGCAATTTTATACCAGTATTTTCACAATAGTAAATTAACAAAAGTAATATACCTGTTCAATAAAGTTAGAGTTATAAGAAGACTTAAAAACGTGAGTAGAAGAACATTAATTAGATTGAAATAATATATTCATTTGGAAATCTATCTATATAAAATCTTCATATCAACACTACACCGGACTGGTTTTTTATTAACAATTAAAACCAGGGCCGTACTTGAATATGTTTATAATAAATGGTTCAAGTAAAATTAAATGATGAATAATACTTTATCAACAATGGAAACTCCTACCACTTCTCAAAACACTCCAATGTACTCTACTATTGCATCTCAACAAACTACTCCAAAATTACCAGTGAAAGAACAAGCCATCATCTTCAGTTCAATTAATGGCGCAAAATTGCAAGATTATCTTTTGCAACTAGGACCACTCGTCCAACCAAAAAATATTATTTATTCATCAAGAATCTCTAATAACCGAGTATGCGTTTATCTTTCAAGTAAAGCTGTAGTTGATGACTTTCTAAATAAAGCAGGATCCATAAAAATAAATAATGAAGTACTTCTAACACGTAGATTAGTCACTCCATCGGAACGTCTTCTCTTATCTAATGTTCATCCAACAATACCGCAGGAAATGTTAATTAATATTCTCCAGAACCTAGGCTTGAAATTAATGTCACCAATAACATGTTTGAGAATTGGAGCTACAAATCCTGAATATAGCCACATACTCAGTTTTAGGCGTCAAGTATACATAGAACCCCTAGATAATATAACCATACCTGATTTTGTCATGGTTAATCATGATAATGTTAGCTACAAAATATTTTTGTCCAACGACCAATCGCTTTGTTTCAAATGCAAACAAAATGGCCATCTTGCCTCACAATGCTCATCAGAAACCTCTTCCCTAATCAATTCTAATATGCCAAATACTATTCCAACTTTTAATCCACCTCACAGTATCACCTCGCAGATTCCCACAACAGATAACCAAACAAATAATTCATCAAGTCCTCTTCTTCCAATAAATTCTATGGAGGTGTCAAATATATCCCTTTCAACAACAGAAACATCAACATCAACCAAAAGACATTTATCAGAAACCCCATCTCCAACAGAAGAACCAGCATCTAATATATTTAACGAAGCATGTAATAAAAGTAGTCCTATGTCCAAAAAATAAGAGCCGACAACAATTCTGAACCCGAAAAAAACATAATACCACCCACTCAAGACTCACCCCAAAAACAACAGATACAAGTTGATCAGAAATTACAAAATCAAATTCACACAATATCCAAGGAAACAATAGAAACCGAAGAAGCTGCTAAAAGATTTATCAATAAACATTCAAAAATCATATGTCTTAAATTACGATGAATTTCGGGAGTTACTAAATGAGACATGCGGAGCTAAAGATGTCTATAATATTGTTAAGGATTAAATACCAGATTTACCATTACTTATTAAAATGCTTGTAGACACTCATCCTCATTTTACTGACTCAAAATTAAAAAATCGAATCACAAGACTACGCAAAAAGCTAGAAAGACTATTACAACATGAAGTATCTGAACTCGATAGTGATTCATGTGCTTCAACTAAACAATAAATCACTTTCAATAGTATATTACAATGGAATTTAAATGGGTATTACACCCATTTAACAATGTTACAGCTTCTTATCTCAGAATATGCACCAGATTTTATTTCGTTACAAGAAACTCACTTCAAAAATAACTCAACACACAACCTGAAAGGTTACACAGGATTTTGCACCAATCCACCCAATCAGAACTACGCTAGTGGAGGAGTAGCTCTATATATAAAGTCAAATATACCTGTTCAAAATATAAACCTCACAACTAATATCGAAGCAGTTGGTGTAACAATACTTGCCCCTCTAAAGTTAAATATTTGCAGCATTTATGTTCCACCAGACAAGACTCTGACTAAACCCGAACTACTTAATCTTCTCCAACAAATTCCTTCCCCTCGAATAATCACGGGAGATTTTAATTGCCATAATATTACATGGGGATCAAATAAAACAACAACGAGGGGAAATATGTTAGAAAACGTTTTGAACACTATGAACTTATGCCTACTTAACGACATCTCGCCAACAAGATTCAATATGGCTACGGGAACTTCTTCCGCCATTGATCTCTCCATATGTGAACCCTCATTGATCACCCAACTAGACTGGACAGCATTAAAAGATTTATATAGTAGCGACCACTTCCCAATCTTAATAAAGCACACAGTAAATTTAAACACAAATACAATACCAACTCAAAAATGGAAATTAAAAAAGGCAAATTGGATTGAATTTGAAAGAATTGTATCAAACAGAATGGATCAGATTAAAATTTCAGACTCCATTGATGACACACTTAGGAGCTTCAATCAGCTTATACTGGGTGCGGCTAATATAACCATAGGTAAATCTCAACTTTTAAAAAAACGCAAACCAGTTCCCTGGTGGAATTCACAATGTGAAGCCGCTATTAAATTAAGTAAAACAATTTGGAACCGCTACAAAAAATACAAAAATATTGATCTATTAACAGAGTACAAAAAACGTAGAGCTGAAGCAAGAAGAATAATTAAAAAAAGCAAACAAGAATCATGGCAGACATACATATCTAGCATAAACAGTAGTACAAATATATCATCAGTTTGGAAAAAAGTTAAAAAAATAACAGGGCAGCATACCTACCAACAAATTGTGAGCCTGCAAAAAGAAAAAACGCTACTAACTGAGCCACAGGATATAGTAAATGAACTGGCTGATACCTATCAAAAATTCTCATCCAACCAAAGTTACAGTAACGAGTTCCTAACATACAAACAAGAGGAGGAGGCAGTACCTATTACAATTTCCGACGAATTTAACGCTATTAATATACCTCTCAGTTATGGGGAATTTGAAGATGCACTTAATAGCATAAAAGACACTGCACCAGGTCCAAATGACATACCAATACAATTCATTAAAAAACTTCCCATGGAAGCAAAAGAGTTTCTGCTCCAAATTTTCAATATTATTTGGGAACAAAAATCATTTCCAAAAATCTGGAAAAATGCCATTGTTATTCCTATTATTAAAGCAAATAAAGATAAATTACACCCAGAATCATATCGTCCTATATCATTAACGTGTTCCTCATGTAAACTTATGGAAAAAATAGTCAACAGAAGATTAATGTGGAACCTGGAACGCAATGATCAACTGATTATCGAACAAGCTGGCTTTAGACCAGGCAGATCTACAAACGACAACATTATCGATCTGGAAAACGCTATTCACGAAGCTTTTAAAAATAACCAAAAATGTATGGCGATTTACTTTGACATAACTAAAGCATTTGATACAGTATGGAAACACCGTATATTGAGCATTCTAAACAAATTTGGATATCAAGGAAATATTTTAGCCTATACAGTAGTCTCACGATTATCCGAGTCTCGGTTATCCGAGCCCCTCGGTTAACCGAGGCAAAATTCATAACTGGTGAGTTACAACTTTCAACCTTGGCGAAACATCGCCGCCTCAAAAACAGGAATGAAGCTTACGCAAAAATCAATCAAATATTTTTTAAACAGTAATATTGGTATGGTAAATGTTTTTATCTTTTATAGACAGTAAAAGTTTTGTGATTAAAATATCCACAGTTATGGATATTTACGTATTTTTCTATCAACATAACCAATCTCAGTGTTAACCGAGTTTTTCCATATCCGAGGTAGTCACGGTCCCAGATACCTCGGATAATCGCGAGTCTACTGTATAAACAATTTTTTAACTCAAAGAACATTTCAAGTCCGAGCGAATGGTGCTATATCCTATCTTAGAGAACAACAAAACGGAATCCCACAAGGATCAGTCATCAGCCCTACTCTGTTTTTAATAACAATAAACGATATAGTAAAAATCATGGCGAAACCTGTTCAGGCACGACTATATGCTGACGATCTGATTATTTACATCAAAGGAAAAAACGTAAATCATATGGCGTCAATATTACAGGAACACTTAAATAAACTAGTAAATTGGTCCTTAAACACCGGTTTTAGTTTTTGTTGTAATAAAACAAAATGTATATTTTCAAAAAAAAAAACGTATTGAGGATAAACCAAATCTCACGCTTGAGAATCAAAATCTTTCCTATACAAACGAAATAAAATTCCTAGGAATGATATTTGATCAACAGTTAAATTGGAAAAGTCATATTCAGCAGTTAGTTCTTTCATGTCGAAATGGTCTTAACATGTTAAAGTATCTAGCTCACATGACTTGGGGTGCCGAAGGTAAAACACTGCTCATGCTATATAGATCCTTAATTCGCTCTAAGATTGACTACGGATGTGTCGCATATGCATCTGCCAGCAAAACAACGTTGAAACCTTTGGATACGCTACATAACACCTCCCTAAGGATTATACTTGGAGCATACAGAACAACTCCGCTAAATAGCATACAAGCTGAAATAGGCGAACCCACTCTAATGCTTCGTAGACAGCTGTTAACCTTTAATTACGCTTCTAACATAAATGTACATAAAAGAATTTCAATAAATAACATTTTAGATCCAGCCATGACCAATGACTCTTCAAAGTTCAATCTCCCTTATTCTCGCAGAATCCATCATGCAATGGAGCTACTTAACTGGCAGGAATTTCCACCCTTATATCAATACAAAGAAATATCTTCATCTCCACCTTGGACTGTAAAAATTCCAACAGTCAATTGCAGTCTATTACAATTCCAAAAAAATAGCACTAACCCTAATCTCATCTTACAACACTTCAGAGATCTAATTAACTCTCATTCCGATTACACAGTATACTAAACAGACGCGTCTAAAACTGAAAATGGAGTCGGAGTGGCATTTGTTAACAATACAGAGACTCACAAACATAAAATTCCAGATACTGCAACTGTATTAACTGGGGAACTTTATGCGATCTACCAAGCAATACTACATGCAAATGCGAACAAGATGAAGAAGATATTAATCGTCACAGATTCTATGTCATCACTACACGTAATAAGGAAAATTTACACGCAGCATCCAATAGCTTTACTAATAAAGGAAGAACTACATAAATTGCATACTGAAGATTTAAGAATCAAGTTTCTCTGGGTCCCATCACATGTTGGAGTAGCAGGCAATGAAGCAGCAGACCGAAATGCCAAAGAAGCCATAAATGATAACAGTATTCCAATGTCGCTTCAATCTGTAACTATGGATCTAAAAAGCTACTTCATAAAACATATTTTCGAAAATTGGAACAGTAAATGGAAATCCACATCATCAAAGCTTCAGGAGATAAAAAACAACGTTGGACCATGGCAACCACCCGAGGTATCTAGACGAAAGCAAACAATTATTTCCCGTTTACGACTTGGACATACCCAATTTTCTCATGAATATTTGCTGAAAAAAGAAGAACCTCCAATTTGTGATGAGTGCGGGTCACCCCTTACAGCAGCGTTTCTCAACCTTTTACCCTTTGCGACCCAATCTTCCATAATTATTTTCACCGCGCCCCCCCTCGTTCAATAATTTTGACAAAAAACAGTAAAATCTTACTTTTTAGTATTGAGTGCTCTTTATGATTATAACTCCTATTCAAGTTCATGTGTATTTGATTTTTTATTTTGTCAGAATTTTGTTTTGCTTTGATTTTAGTAAATTAGTTAATGAAGGTGTATTTTTTATGTGCTCACGCCCCCCATTACTAAAAACGCGCCCCCTAGGGGCGCGCGCCCCACAGGTTGAGAATCGCTGCCTTACAGTGAAACATGTGCTAGTGGAAAAGTGTGAAAAGTTCAATAGCCATAGAATTAAATACCATTTAGCTAACAATCTTAAAGATATTTTAGACTATAACAACACTAATAAACTATTTCTGTTTCCAAAAGACTGCAACTTACTAAACAAAGTGTAATTAACTGTTACTATCCCGCTAATAACCTTCTTAGGTTGAAGCGGATTGTTGTAAATAAAAAAAAAATTAAAATAAATTAATGTAATAGGTATTATTAGATATTATATTCCATGTAAGAGAAGAAAGTGAATATTACAATAATTTTATAATCAGAAATACGACAATAACCAACAATTATTGACGAAACCGTAGTTTGTGACAAGAGTGTTCATTTTATTTCATAGAAAAATATTATGCAGGGTGGTTTATTGTATTCGCCCCGGTCTCTGTATTACGGGAAACGACTTGATATTTAAAAAAAATTCTTCATAGAAATATACAGGCCCAATGTGAATTATGCAGGGTGCTCCAAAAAAATAGTAGTATAATCAAAGTTATATTTTTTCTTATGGAACACCCTATATCAGATAACATTTTTGAATTTTTCTTAAAAAATAAGCTGTACTTTTATAAGGGTTCTTCATACCTAAGTACAAGGTGTTTTGATTTATTTCGATTTTTATAAAAAAAAAATATATAAAGGTTTTAGAAAAAAGTAAATATTTATGAATCTAAAAATCGGTGACAAATTTTTTCTTGGATCTTAATAATATACTACTCAGCGTATTTAAATAGATATTTATGGTAGCAAAATTTTGTACAGGGTGGTCAAAATATTATATTGTTCTATTAACAAATTCAAGCTGTAATAACGCATTTATTTTAAATTAAACGCCCTACATTTTATTAGTTTATCGTATGGAAAATTTACTTAGATTTTAATCTTTTTAAGGGTTCCTATACCTATCTTTGTACATGGTGGTTAGAATTTTAGATTGTTCTATTAACAAATTCAAGCTGTAATAACCTATTTATTTTAAATGAAACACCCTAGGGATTTATAGATTGTTCGTATATCTCAGAATTTAAGACGTTTAGGGCATCTTAAATAAAGTTTTCTTCTTAAAATAAACCCAAACAAACGCCCCCTTAAATATTTTACCATACTTTTGAAACGGTGTGTATATAAAGATTACAGTGGAACCTCGATACGTCGGATTAATCGAGAATGCGGGCAATCCGGGTTATCGAAAATCCGTGTTAGCCGTAGAATATAGTAAAAATTAATCAAATACGGTATCCTTAGAGATAAGCTCCATTATAATTGCAAAATCATGAAATACATTATGCACAGTACATGTGAATTACGTACAGTTATATACAGTATTGTTCATTCCTTGGTAAAAATTTCAGTCAGTTTCGGTTGTCAATATTACGTTTTTATTGTTGAAATGTTTGTCTGATGAAAATCGGTCCCGGTTAGCCGGACTTCCGGGTTATCGGAGGCCGACTTAACGGGGTTCCACTGTACCATTTATTTTTTTATTTCTTTATTATTTATTTAATTTTAATATTATATTTTTTATATAATATTAAATATTTCGAGTATCTTATATGGTCGCCTAAGTGCACATTCAGAAATTGGAGAATATAAAATTGATTTAACCCTTAAATGCATGATTTTTTTTTTGATGTTACATATCAAAAAAAGGCCTTTAGCGGAAGCTTAGAAATGATGAAAAAATAATAAAAAAAAATTAAGTTTAATTTTAAACACTTGTTTTTGACAATAGCAAGTTTGTTGCCAAAATTCTACATTGTGCATACAAGGTCAAGTAAGGATATAAAATCTACATTGTTGATTTACATGAAAATTATAAAAACAATTAAGTATTATTTCTATTGAAACACAGTGCCACACCACATTTCTGACATTTTGTATGTGTAAACCCTTTGATAAAGTTCGCCATGAAAAAATGCTACATATTCTCAAAACTACCGGTCTGGACGGTAGGGACATTAGAATAATCGCAAATTTGTATTGGGTGGCCAGGCTGAATGTGTTAGGGTTGCGAATCAGTGCTCTGAAGAAGTAAAAATCAAGCGTGCAGTTCGACAAGGCTGTATATTGTCACCAATGTTGTTTAATCTTTACGCTGAAACAATCTTAAATGGAAAACGCAAAAGAGGGAATACTCATTAATGGTATGCTTATGAACAATATCAGATACGCAGATGACACCTTGTTGCTGACTGGATCAACTGAACATCTTCAAGCGTTATTGAAACGAATGGTGGCATTCTGCGCTATATATGGACTCAAACTCAACGCAAGAAAAACAAAGTTTATGGTTATTAGTAAACAGGCAGCCGTAAATAATAATAACTATAACGTAACAATCGGTAATGACTCAATTGAACGAGTAAGTAATATTGTATATCTGGGTACTCATATTAATGAAAGCTGGAACCCTAGTACAGATTATTTGATCTGATGATATTATTATGTTCCTACAGTTGACTTGGAAGCCGGTCCTGACATCTTGGGTAATTCTGAAAACTATACAACAATAGAGTAGGTATTATATTTACAAGGGATTATTCAGCTTTACAGCTGTTATTAAAATAACTTTTATAATGAGACACTAAATTTCTGGATACAGATAAATTTTTCCGTAAGCGTTATAATAACAAAATGAAAACTGAAACAATGAGAAATTTCAAATACAGCAGCAATACATGATTTTTTTCAGCATAAATAAAAAATCGGTTTATCAATAGCACACAGTATTTGTCAAGGAAGGGAATCAAGAATTTGTAAAATGCATTAAATGTAACCATATCTATGTGTTCCGTTTGTGGAAGAGACATTAATTGTTACTACGTTTTCAAGCAATTTTTTTGCTCCCATTCATGTTTTTGTCTTGAAAATTGTACATTAGTCGAGTTAACCGACATTCCAGCAACAGTTAGTTAGGTACCTTAAAAAACAAAACATACCAAATTAAAGGCATTGTTGAGTTTGTTCCTCCTGAAAACGAAATAACAATTAGATATTATATTTCCCACTGCCGACGAAATAACAATAAATGGGAAATATACGATGATCTTAAAACTTCGGTGGGCTCAAACAAGACAAAAAGCAAATCTTTTGTTTTATTCTTTATTATAGACTATTTTTTCTAACACGTTTTCTTCAAATGATCACTGCTATACGAGTCCCGAATCATATCGTTTCCATAAACGTTTGTGGGGCACTACAGTTTTAGGCAAAATTGTAACGCAACATTAATATCTTGTATAACCTATTTTGTTTATGCAGAACATATTACACGCTTTGGCAAAAATGCAGAACAAACCTAGCACTAACTTGTGGTTTATTCAGATTTTCTCTAATCGTTTGGATTCTATATGGGCAGTACAGCTTTACGCAAACTTGGAGCGCCACATTATATCTTGTATATCTTTTTTGTTTATGCAGAAAAAATTACACGCTTTGGCAAAAATGCAGAACAAACCTAGCACTGGTTTATTCAGATTTTCTCTAATCGTTTGGACTCTATATGGGCAATACAGTTTTACGTAAACTTGGGGCGCCACATTATATCTTATATATATTTTTTGTTTATACAGAAACGGCTACAGCAATAAATTTTTTCTTTTCGTAATAAATTAGCAATAAATTAGTAATTAATTCCTTGGGGTTGAATTTTCGATTTTCATAATTTTTTCGGGGGTGAGTTTCGCGCTAGGGGATGATGGGGTAGTTTTCGAGATTGGTTAATATATCAATCAAGAGCAATTAATTAGCAACAAAATATGTCGTTGAAATGGGCCCTGTGCCCCTTTTCATTATCAAGATATAGGGTGGGTGCTGCTGGCTTTACCGTAAAGCTAGCAGCACCCACTGTTTCTCGGAAACGGCTACAGCAATAATTTTTTTCTTTCCGTAATAAATTAGCAATTAATTCCTTGGGATTGAATTTTCGATTTTCATCATCTTTTTGGGGGTGAGTTGTACGCTACGGGATGATGGGGTAGTTTTTTGGGTTTGGTTAATATACCAATCAAGAGCAATTAAATAGCAATAAAATATGCCGTTAAAATGATCCCCGTACTCCTTTTCATTGCCGAGATATAGAGTGGGTGCTGCTAGCTTTACCGTAAAGCTAGCAGCACCCACTGTTTCTCGGAAACGGCTACAGCAATAAATTTTTTCTTTCCGTAATTAATTAGCAATAAATTAGCAATTAATTCTTTGGGGTTGAATTTTCGATTTTCATCATCTTTTTGGGGGTGAGTTTTACGCTAGGGGATGATGGGGTAGCTTTTCAGGATTGGTTAATATACCAATCAAGAGCAATTAAATAGCAATAAAATATGCCGTTAAAATGATCCCTGTACTCCTTTTCATTGCCGAGATATAGAGTGGGTGCTGCTAGCTTTACCGTAAAGCTAGCAGCACCCACTGTTTCTCGGAAACGGCTACAGCAATAAATTTTTTCTTTCCGTAATTAATTAGCAATAAATTAGCAATTAATTCCTTGGGGTTGAATTTTCGATTTTCATCATCTTTTTGGGGGTGAGTTTTACGCTAGGGGATGATGGGGTAGCTTTTCAGGATTGGTTAATATACCAATCAAGAGCAATTAAATAGCAATAAAATATGCCGTTAAAATGATCCCCGTACTCCTTTTCATTGCCGAGATATAGAGTGGGTGCTGCTAGCTTTACCGTAAAGCTAGCAGCACCCACTGTTTCTCGGAAACGGCTACAGCAATAAATTTTTTCTTTCCGTAATAAATTAGCAATAAATTAGCAATTAATTCCTTGGGGTTGAATTTTCGATTTAATCATCTTTTTGGGGGTGAGTTTTACGCTAGGGGATGATGGGGTAGTTTTTTGGGTTTGGTTAATATACCAATCAAGAGCAATTAAATAGCAATAAAATATGCCGTTAAAATTATCCCCGTACTCCTTTTCATTGCCGAGATATAGAGTGGGTGCTGCTAGCTTTACCGTAAAGCTAGCAGCACCCACTGTTTCTCGGAAACGGCTACAGCAATAAATTTTTTCTTTCCGTAATAAATTAGCAATAAATTAGCAATTAATTCCTTGGGGTTGAATTTTCGATTTTCATCATCTTTTTGGGGGTGAGTTTTACGCTAGGGGATGATGGGGTAGTTTTTTGGGTTTGGTTAATATACCAATCAAGAGCAATTAAATAGCAATAAAATATGCCGTTAAAATGATCCCCGTACTCCTTTTCATTGCCGAGATATAGAGTGGGTGCTGCTAGCTTTACCGTAAAGCTAGCAGCACCCACTGTTTCTCGGAAACGGCTACAGCAATAAATTTTTTCTTTCCGTAATTAATTAGCAATAAATTAGCAATTAATTCCTTGGGGTTGACTTTTCGATTTCCATCATCTTTTTGGGGGTGAGTTTTACGCTAGGGGATGATGGGGTAGCTTTTCAGGATTGGTTAATATACCAATCAAGAGCAATTAAATAGCAATAAAATATGCCGTTAAAATGATCCCTGTACTCCTTTTCATTGCCGAGATATAGAGTGGGTGCTGCTAGCTTTACCGTAAAGCTAGCAGCACCCACTGTTTCTCGGAAACGGCTACAGCAATAAATTTTTCCTTTGCGTAATAAATTAGCAATAAATTAGCAATAAAATATAGTCTTAGTCTGAATTTGGTCTTATGAAGTGGTGCTGCTGACTTTACCGACATGTTTTATTTTGTTAATCATGAATATATTCACTCGAAAATAACTCGAAAAGTATTGACTTAGTGAAAAAACTCTATAGAAGAAAAGTTGTTTAGAATTAGTCATTTTATCCAATTCCTGTCTTATTTTGAATGTATTTTTATCATCTTCGAGAGGGGGTATTCCCCTTCATTTTTGTAAAATGGTGGGGATGTAGAATTGTAAACTTTTTCTTACAGAATAATAGACCATTTCAACTACCTATTCCCAAATTTTCATCCTTCCTTTATTTTTTTTGGGGTCAGATTGTTCTTTGATCGGGCTATTTCATACAGTTGAGGTATTAATATTGATGTTACAAAGAGTATATTTTCCTCTGCCAAACAAGATAACATATCTGTTTTTTTAGAATTACTAATAGGTATTCTATAAATTTTTGTAATATGGTATGGAGCATTATGCAATGAGCAGTGACAATAGATAGACCTAAATACAACTTCAAATTCATTGTCCTTTTAAAATTTTCAAAATATCTCTTCTTGGCACCTGACGTAAAAACCAAAAGGGCATACAATCAGTATTTATCCACACTACCACCACCATCTTTGTAGCACTTTTGTGTTAGCATGTATTGCATGTACAGATGTTTCATCAACATATTCAGTTGACTTACCTTCACTTCCCAGGTATTTAATTTTATCTAAACACTTAAGATGTAAAGCAGCATATTATTCATTCACTTAACAAACTTCAATTACCTTTCATTTTCTTCCATTTAAATCCCAAATCTTTTACAAAACTGTAGGGAGAACTCTTACTTCCAGTCCACTCGTATCCTTTTTGAAACCTTTTCTCTAATCATCATTATCAACAAAAGTGTTACAACTCCTCGTAAGTGTTTGCCGCGTTTAACATTGCGTTTCATGTTTGTTGGTCCTGTGTCACTATTTCCCATTGTCTTACTCCCATTTTCTCCAGATCCTCCCTTTCTTCAATGTTTCAATGAAAAGCTTCAATGACACATGACAATCTTAGTCTCATGAAAATGTTAAATTGTGTTTCTAAAAAACTTGGATGAATGCAGTAGCATCTGGGTAACCATATTAAAAACGGAAATTAATAATAGGAAAATACCACTATTAGTAAGTTAATAACATATCGAAGATACCTCATTTTTGTTTTAAAATAACATACATATAAAATGAGAGTTTGATGTCAATATTCAGAGTAAACTAAATGTAAAACCTAATACTAACCACGTCACGATAGTATCATGAGATTTTTTCTTGGTTTTTTCCTCACGATTTACTAGAGGATCATTAACAGGAGACTTTTACTATTATTTTTGCACTTGGTTGTGTTATTTTTAAAGACAAATTAAATGCTATTATTTTTGTGACGGATATTCTTGAGTTAAAGTTGATTTCATGTAATAGAATGAACTTTTACAATAAAGTTGCCTCAGGAACGTAACTCAATAATATTGAGATTATCATTTTAACGTCATCTGTTTTTTCTCATGAGCACCTTTTAGTGCGTCACAGTTTTTCGATTTCATTCTAACGCATTAAATTGTATGTGACAGAAAAAAACGCACGTCGGTGATTACATTTCATCGGTGACATTTACAACATTTATTCTAGTTGTCAATAGATGGCGCTCTAATCGAAAAAAAATATTTACGAATTATATATAATATACCTATCTACGAATATAATCTGTACAAGTTATAAGACTATACAAATCAAAGAAAATACCATTTTATAAATCCAATCAACAAAATTGATTTGTTTTTATGTCAAATTACAAATAAGATGTGACAACTGTCAGATTTAACTAAAATGTCATGTCACTAAAATGTATATTATCACGGACTTACCTTTTTTTCTATCATTTGTGACGCACTGAAAAATTCTCATGAAAAGAAGCATACTTAAAAATATATTAATATTGTCTGAATTGTCAATATGAATGAGTCAGATAAAATTAAATTATTCAAGAATTTTTTACCAAGTAACCAAAATACAAAATTTGTTTAATTTTTTAATGTTTCGTATTTTAAAAATGATTTTTGGAGTGGAAATTGAAACTTCAAATAAACTTGTTTTAAAGTAAAATTGTGGCTTATTCTCAAGAAAAATAGTAAAGTTTATTGCACTAGTATCTTCTGGAAAGTATTTTAAGGATGTTAATAATTTTTGGTCAACAGGATACTAGTGGGAAATTTTCAATTTGTCATCCTGTATATCGAAAAATACTGCTATAAATTTCATTTCATTTCGGTTCATTTTATACCATTCATATTATAATTACACATTCCTTTCGTAAAGTAAACAAGTAAACACAAAAGAGGCATTATGTTTTTAAATATTCATAAATATTTCATATTTATTTTGCTAAATAAACAACAAATTTAATATAAATGCAGTAAATTCAATATATTGTAAAAATAAATGAGCTCTGAATAATCAAATAAATTGTTCTAAATATTTATGCAATCATTTATTTATTTCATTGGAATTTATTGTTAATTTACTATATTTCTGGTATTTATGGGTACGAATTAAACTTTATTGAAAATGGTATAGGTACATGCAGACATAAACTTGTGGATCTCCGATTTGTATAAATATCGTGTATAGCTTCTGCGCAATGTAAAAAACAAAACTTTTAACGAACCCGAAGAGTCGTTTTCTTATTAGAATCTCATAATATAAAAAATAACAAGTTATTTTGATGTTTTCGATCAAAATTTATGGTAGATAAATGATAAAATACCGTTTTTATATTCATCTTAATTCCCAAAATACTTTACACCTCGATTTGGCTGAAAATTGGACCACAGCTAGCCAAAATACAGGACCTGCTTTTAAGTTTAAAGAATTTTTACTTTTTTACAATAAAAAAATTACATTCAGTAATATTGGAGTCTAAAATATAGGCGTCTACTGAAAGTACGATTAACTCGGAAAATATCTACCGTACGAAAAAAATTTTTAAAAAGAAATTGTAGGAAATCGCTTTTGAAACAATTTCGATTCCTACTAGTCCTGGATCCCGCGTACCAAAAAAGAATTGATTAATAGCAAGCTGAAAATTTGTTAATGGCTTAACGGTGTCTAGTCGGACAAACTTTGATGTATGGGAACACTGGAACAGGGGAAGTTTTAATTGTGGAACAATTTAAAAATTTGGAACGTCAGATTACGAAAACGATCCATGTATTTTGTCGGACAGAACTTCAAATTGATTTGTTACCGTTTCATTAAACTCTCATGAAAAAATCAGACTGCTATTTATCACCAATAGAATTCCTGTCATTTAATATGTTCTTCGTGTTGGACTCATTAAAATGCCCAGTTGGCGATAAACACCAGTCTGATTTTTGCATGAGACTTTAATGAAATGGCAACAAATCAATTGGAATTTCTGTCCGACAAAATACATGGGACGTTTTCGTAGTCCTGTAGTCGAAACCTGTAACCTGTTCCACAATTAAAACTTCCCCTGTCCCAGTGTTCCCATATATCAAAGTTTGTTCGACTAGACACCGTTAAGCTATTAACAAATTTTCAGTTTACTAAACTTTTTTTGGTACGCGGGATCCCGGTCTATACCATTTTTGTCTAAAAGTTGAAAATGGAGGAGATATTGAACAAAAACAACTGCTATAAAACCAATCAGGTCTTAAGCACGCGCCTTTACCGCATACGTACTACTTTAAATATTGACTTTACCTACTTTACCTTTATTCTCTCCATTTTTAGATTTTACATTTTAGTTGTAAAACTAATACTAAAAGAGATAATTCAATAATTATGGTGCTCTAACTGTCACTATTTTCCACCTTAAGTCGGAAATAATGGACCCCACGAAAAAATTTGTAATAAAATAAATTATAGGAATCGCATTTTCAACAATTTCAGCTATTACAATTTTTGTCGAGAAGTTGAAGATGACGAGAATATTGAGCTGAAACGAGTCTCCTTTAAAATCAACATGGCGGCTAACGCAACGTCGAAATTCATTCGCGATTTTAAATTTACACTACTATTGACCCCCTCCTTAAGGATTAGAAAAATTTCAGGCAACTCGGCATGCAAGGTAATATGCTATCCTGACTGGACTATATAGGTATATTTTTGACTGTGTAATTATTGCATGTACCTAACTTATTTTTGTATCGTAAAAAAGTAAAAATCCTGTTAACCACTTAAAGTCCTGTGTTTTGGCTATCCGCAAACATCAAAATAACTTGTTATAATGCCATATTATGACATTTTTGACTTTCTTACGTTACGCAGATGGTATACAAAAAGTTTTAAGCGAAATCGGAGACCCAAGAATTGTTTGGATCCAAAATTGAGTGATTTGAAATGGAATCACCCTATAAATGATTCAAAAGCATCCCACCACAGACAACTGATATTCTCTAGGGTTTAAACATAATGGACTAGTTGACTGAAAATGTGAGCAGCATAAAAAGGAGCACATGCTGATGGTCAATCCTTTCTGGTCCGGAGTGAATGAGATCCTTTATAAAATGACGAAGTTCACAACCGCGTCAAGAGTGCGGGTTTCCCATTTTCCCTGAGGTACATCAATGGCTAGCCCGGACTATAATCTTCATCTGCTCGCCTCTCTATTGAGACTGCTAGTTGGTAAGTTTTCTTTGATGTAATTGAGATTTTTTTCGAAGATATAATACGAAACATATCGTGCACTTTTCTGTTGGAGCTGCTTGATTAAAACTTTTATGAAGCTCGTGCACTTATATTGTTTTTATTTTGAGTCTGTTTAATCAACTAAATGAATGAAAATATAACGAAGCAGAAGTAAATGTATTAAATGAAGTCTTTATATGCTAATAGAAAAGTACGCGAA
This sequence comes from Diabrotica virgifera virgifera, assembly GCF_917563875.1. Lineage (NCBI taxonomy): Eukaryota > Metazoa > Arthropoda > Insecta > Coleoptera > Chrysomelidae > Diabrotica > Diabrotica virgifera. The sequence goes on from NC_065443.1 coordinate 23,852,960, forward strand.
CGTTCTTGTTTAAGAGTCTATAAAAGCAAAACAATTAAGGTTGAGTATATAAATAACATTTTTCTCTAACTTTCCACTATTGTTTTCTTCTTCAAATTGCAAAATTAGTCTTAACAATTTGAATTTAATTCTTGAAAATTTAGTATCATCAAAATATATTTAGTCTAACATAATTAAGGCATGTCGGTACATAATATGCGAAATTATTAAAATAATTTCAGAGTTATGAGGACTCTATCAAGGACTGTATCATATGGGTGGTTCAAGATAATTAGGAGAGATATTTAAATCTTTCTCTCGGAAGTTTTAATCTGTCTTTCACTTTTACTTCCTCTTCTTCCGGTGCCATCTCCGCTTCGAAGGTTGACAATCATAATAGCTATTTTAATTTTTGAGGCAGTAGCTCTAAATAGTTGTTTTAAGCTGCATCCAAACCATTCTTCTAGGTTCTTCAGCCATGAAATTCGTCTTCTTCCGATGCTTCTTCTGCCATCTATCTTTCCTTGCATTATGAGTCGCAGGATGCCATACTTCTCGCCCCGCATCACATGTCCGAGGTACTGTAGTTCTCTTTCTTTAATTGTAAGTTCAACTTCCTTCTGTTTACCTATTCTTCTCAGTACTTCGTTGTTCGTAACTCTATCTACCCAGGAAAACTTCATAATTCTTCTATGGGTCCACATTACAAAGGCGTTAAGTCGTCTCATTGTCTCTACAAATAACGTCCATGATTCCACTCCATAGTATAGCACACTGTATGAAACATTTTGTTAGGCGTACTTTAAGAGCTAATGTTAAATCTTTGCTACATAGGACCTTTTTCATTTTCATAAAATTAGAACGGGCTTTTTCGGATTTCTGCAGTGCAGTTATTATTTTCTCTCATAAGTGATCCTAGGTAAGTGTACTTTTTTACTCTTTCGATCTGCTGACCCTCTACTATTAAGATTTCGTTAGTATTATGGTTGTTTTTACTAATTTTCATAAACTTCGTCTTTTTGATATTGAGAGAGATCCGTTCTCCCTACTACACCTTACTATGTTACTCATGAGTCTTTGCAGGTCTTGTAAACTATCGGCTATTATTACTGTATCATCTGCATATCTGATGTTGTTAACTAAGATTCCATTTACTCTTATGCCGACTGTTTCATCTTTCAGAGTTTATCGCATTACCTATTCGTGGTACTATTCACCTATACAGGGTGAGGCAGATAAAAGTCCTATTAGAAATATCTCGAGAACTAAAGGAAACAGAATCATGAAAATTGGAATGAAGGGGTTTTGAAGAGTGATCTCTTTAATAAAAATATTTCCATCGATTTGCTACTTCCGGTTATACCGGAAGTGGCTTATAACTTCGTTTTTTTAAATGGAATATCCTGTATATTTTTATATTTTTGGATTCTCCTGGATGTCTTCTTTCTTAAAATATGAGATTTTGTAATGTTATACAGGGTAGTTTAAAAGATAATTACGTTTTTTTTTCTTAATTTCCTAGCAATATTCACACCCTGTAGCACTGTAGTAATTTGACATCAAAAACTCTATTTATGTTCAAATGATTTTTAATAAAGTCTACTATTGTTAAAAATTGTTAGTATAGCTAAATGTTGAATTGTACTATACAGGGTTGGTCGAAACTCGGAAAGAATATTTTCTGAGTTTTCTTAAATGGAACACCCTATATTTTATTATTGTAATGAAATGATATTTTATGCTACTTTTTTATTTCTTAAGCATTCCCTATACCTAACAGCTTTAATTTGTGAGTTATTGGTGATTCAAGCCAAACATTAATTTCAACAAAAAATACATAAAATTTTATTAGGTTGGCCGTGAAAATATTCAATAACAAATAATTTTCCGGAAATAAATTCATATTAATCTAGACTGATCTTTAAAATTGCCAATAATGGTTGAGCTATCAAAATACCTACGTAGTTAACATTCTTGGCGCGATTAACAATTAAGCACAAATTAAAGCTTTTAGGTATAGGGAATGCTTAAGAAATAAAAAACTACCATATAATGTCTTTTCATTGCAATACTAAAATACAGGGCGTTCCATTTAAGAAAATTCAGAAAATCCTCATTCCGAGTTTCGATTAACCCTGTATACTAAAATTTAACATTTAGCTATACTAATAATTTTTAATAATAGTAGACTATATTAAAAATCATTTTAACATAAATAGAGTTTCTGATATCCAACTACTACAATTCTACAGGGTGTGAAAATTGCTACGAAATTAATAAAAAAAAAACGTAAATAAACTACCCTGTATAACATTACAAAACCGCATATTTTAAGAAAGAAGACATCGAGTAGGGTGTCCCATTTAAAAAAACGAAGTTTAAGCAACTTATAACGCAAGCAAGTAAGTTTAAGCAACGGTATAACTGGAAGTGGCAAATTGATGAAAATATTTTCATTAAATAGATCACCCAGCAAAACCCCTTTATTCCAATTTTCATGATTCTGTTGCCTTTAGTCCTAAATATTTTTTAATAGGTCAGTTATCTGCCTCACCCTATATACACTGATACTGTTTCTTTTTGAGCAGTTTGTCTTTTACAGGAACCAAATGAAGAAAATTCGAAAAAAGC